>NC_081435.1:16776126-17063238 GCF_949786415.1 Peromyscus eremicus
ATTTGAAAGCCAATCTGGCACCATAAGTAGATATTCTTGCCATATTTAATGGAGACATCAACACATACAAATATTCACAACTCTGAAAATATCTGAAATTTAAAAGATTTGTTACCCATTGCTGTGGGATAATGCTCTTGTACACTGATTTAATAAAAATATTGATTGGCCAGTAGCCAGGCAGGAAATATAAGCAGGCTGAGCAGACTAGGAGAATGCTGGGAAGAGGAAAGGCAGAGTGAGGAGTCCCTAGCCAGACACAGAGGAAGCAAGATGCCAAGGCTGATCTGAGAAAAGGTACCAAGCCATGTGGCTAAACATAGTTAAGAATTATGGGTTAATTTAAGTGTAAGAGCTAGTCAGTAATAAGCCTGAGCTAATGGCCAAGCAGTTATAATTAATATAAGCTTCTGAATGATTATTTTAAAAGCAGCTGTGGGATCACCGGGCCAGGTGTGGCCAGAAAAAAACCTTCTGACTACAATCCACAGCATTTTAGATGAAGATTGATGCTATCATTCCTTATCATATTTAAAAGAGACATAAACATGAGCTTGTCTTGCTATATTAAGACTATAAGGCATGAATGGCTTCTCGCTCCTAACCTTCTAAGACCTGGTGCCCATGGAGTATGGCCTCCTAAGGTGCCTCACTTCACTATGATGATCTCAACTAATAACTCATACAAGGATACCAGAGTATCTGAAATACCTTGTCCAATCTTTTTTGATGCATGGACTTCACCCCTGATTGCCAAATATTTATTCACTGAAAGAGTTCTTCCTATAAAAAGTCTTAAAGTTCCGTGAGACAGAAAAAGTTTCAGAGTGGCAACTTTTCCTGTTTGTCTGACCACACAATAAATGTTTCCCTAAAAAAAGAAAACAAAGAAAAAAAAAAGAAGTAATACGGAGTTTTATACAAGGAGAGATACATGATAGTCATTGTCTGATATGATGATGTGGGTCTAGAGTCCCTGAAACCCACTACCAGAAAGCTGAAGATCTAAGACATCCAGTTATGTAGTGCCACTCAATTCAAAGTTAATTTTCCAATGCCAACAAATTTCCAAAGACTGAGATATCTCTTATTTAAGACGTACGTCACGGCTCAATAACACTGAAACGTTAACCCAATGACTCATGGTGGTTCCTTTCTACACTGTCGTCACATACATCAGTGAGCTAAAAGCAGGCCAGGTCTTGAACTGTTCCTCTAAAACAGTTGCTAATTCTTTGTGGCTAGAGACCTCCCTTCGTCTCCTTCAGAACGTTCTACCCTCCTTGACCTGGACTCCAAATGGGAAATTAACACCCGATGTCGCTAGATTTGCTCCTGTAGAAAGTAACCGGAACTTCGGTAGATTTGCTCCTGTTGAAAGTAACCGGAACTAACCCCAGGCAAATTAGGACCCAAAGAAGGTGCAATCACTGGCTGAATTTCAGGTTTCCCTGCCACTTTCTTTAGGCTCACCATGCTCATGGCCACACAGTGGTCCTTCATGTGCTTTCTCCAGATTTCCAGGTTACCTAACTCCTGAATATTCATGACTGGAGGTGGCAAAAAAAAAAAAAAAAAAAAAAAAAAAAAAAAACCTGATTCTGGGTCTGTAAACGTACTGCTTTTATCTCTCCTACCTACACACTGCACACAAACTTATGTTTCTCTCACTTAATTAACCCATTTGCTACTGGTGATGTTGACCCTTGTCGCTGAGAGAAAGCACGTAATTCTCATCCTGTCTCCTTTTTCTGAATCTGTGTATACCTTTCTCCTGTGCTGGCTGATTTATTTTCCCCTTTCCAGTTTATTAGCAATGTTCTCTCCTTCCTTACATATGGACATACTCATTACCTCCTCTGTTAATTAGCATACTCCTCCCATTCCTTGCATATTATCATATTCCTTCCCTCCCTTGTTTATTAGCATAACCCTCCTCTCTGCCCAGATGTGCTTCTAGGCACTATTTGAATCAAGTGACCCAGTCTGGCAGGACTGCAGTGAGTTTCTTGTCTGTGCCCAGTATTAATTTGGTATAATTGATCTTGGAAAAGGCAATTAGACATTATAAATTATTCTTTTTCAATTAAACATTTAACCACAACAGAAACAAAGCAAGGCCTAAATGCATTAATTTGAAATATTTCTCCATGCAGAAGGCCACAAAAAAGAGTCAAATAATTTTTTTTTCCTGCAAGTGAGAAATTATCTGCAAGGAATGCAGTAAAAATAAGAAATATTTAACTTAATTTGTCAACAAAGTAACAGATAAGGTGGCATTACTCCGTTACAAATCAATTATAATAATAATGAAACTTCATATGAGTTTACTTTTGTTTAATTAGTTGCATCAGTATGTGCTGAATTGGTAATGCATCAAACTGTAAATGATGAACTAAGGTTAAACAGCAGCTCCCCAAACATGTATATTTTACAATGTAGTAGGAAAAATCACAGCAAAATATCATAAATAATGAAAATGATCATCTAAAATGTTAAGTTGGTGAGAAATCATGTTTAGATGAGGAAAGCAGAAAAAAATAAAAACAGTCGTGATAACTTTCCCCAGGGGAGTTTTTCTTGCCTTTTATTCTTCCTAGTTATGCCTTTTTCATCATAAAGAGTTAGAACACAGAATTCCCAGGCAGTAACTAATTTACTCCCAATTTTACATGGTAAAAACCGTGGGGCCTCCAAGAGCAAAGGCATTTGCTCCAGGTCAGCCATGTACCCAGTTTATTGGTGCACTGGAGTTTTGCTTTTATAAACTCTCAGCCAAGCCAGCTCTTCACAACTGCATCCTGCTTCCTCCCATTCTCCAGTAATGATTATAAAACATGAATTTCTCTTTGATTCTCAGAAATTTCCCCCTATGGCTAACACAATTTACTTGATATGTGAGAACACTGCACAAAATAAAAGTTGCATCTAGTCACAGGGAAATAACATCTTATGCTATTCTGTTCTACTAAACACAACCAATGCCTACGATGCTGAAGGGCAATAATTTAAACAAAATTGACACTGGGTTGGTTTTATGGATTTCTAATGTGTTTCATCTTGGGTACGTTGAATGTACTATTGCCTCAGCCTCTGCTGCACCTAATACTCAAGTTTGGAAATTTATATAAATCAAAATGCCAACCCTATTTCTTCCAAAAGCAGGCAGACAGTCAGGAATTCTCTCTCTCTCTCTCTCTCTCTCTCTCTCTCTCTCTCTCTCTCTCTCTCTCTCTCTCTCTCTCACACACACACACACACACACACACACACACACTCTTTCTCTCTCTCCTTTCCTACAAATAGCTTTTCTACTGTTTGTTTGCCTACCCAAAACTACATATTTGAACATCTTCAAAAACAACTTTGAACATGAACTTAATGCATTTTGAACCTTTATTTTCATTATATTTCTTTTTTATTACATTTTTCAGTATTTGCTATGCTATGAAGTTGATTTAATATTAAATTTAAGCTGAAATTTTATGATACAGCTCATCTGGAAAAATAAAACACAAGCACAACCAAGCAAAGAAAAACAGGAAAAACTCATCATACTAAAAATATAGAGAGAAAAATAGAAATTAAAAATGACAAAGGAAAATTAAAATTTCTCAAGTAGAGTGAAGCAAAGCTAGATGTAACTGGAAAGAGGGAGCATCATTTGAGAAAATGTTTAAACAGAGTAGCCTGTAATTTTATTAAATATCTGTGGCATTTTCTTGATTAATGGCTGATTGGGGTAGGGGAGGGTGCAGCCTCCTGTGCCTGGGGCCATCCTTGGGCAGTTTGACCTAGGTGGAGAAAGAAGGTAAACTGAGAGGTCATGGGAGCAAGCGAGGAAGAAGCAAACTTCTCAGTTTTTGTTCCTATCTTGAATTCACACCGTGGCTTCTCTGTGTGATGTACCGGGACTTGCAAGTGTAAGCGAGGTGAATCTTTCCACCTGAGAGTTTCTCTTGGTCAATGTTTTGTCACAGAAAGAGAAAGACAAACTATAACAGAGTGGAAGAACAGTTGGAGACAATGCAGACTTCCTCTCTGCTTTCTTGAGTATCTTGAAGGTTTTGCTTCTCAATCTTGTCCTGAGTAGGAACACTAGTGCCTGATCCTCTTGCAGCAAAATGGAGAGTAGGAAAGCCTTGCACTTTGTGTATCTCCCCAACTTCGTTCTACCCATGTCTGTCTTTCTCTGTCTTTCTGTGGGAAGTCTTATCTTCCTGAACATTTCATTGTTGCCCAGAATATCTACTTGGAAAATGAGTAATGACATGGACTTTTATGACTGGAAAATGTGCATCTACATGGGCTTTTATGACTAGAAAATAAGTGTCTCTGTGAGCTATTAAGAACAGAAAATGGGGATCTATGCAAGATTTTATGACCAGAAAGAAAATATGTACATTTTAGAGATACCAATTCAGAACCTGCAATCCAAGTATAAAATGGAGTACATATAAAGGAATAATATAAAGTTGTGGGCCCCGATATCTTCCATGAAGTGAAATAATTACATATATATCTTTCCTCACTTTTGTTCTTTCAATTAGTCACTCAACTAAAATAAAAGGCAGAAGCAATGAAGCCTAAGTCTGTTCCTTCAGTGAGTTTACATTCTAAGAAGGCAGGTAGTTGTTCAATAAGCTTATTGATTATTTAATTACGGCTGGGATGATGAAGAAAGAAGCAAACTCCACAAACATGAGTGATAGAGTCTGGCATTAGCTGGAAGCTTCCTCCAGGAAACAATATTAAGCACAGTGGAGGTTAGTCTTTTCAAAATGGATTGTACCCACCTCTTCTACAGTGAAGAGTGTCATTTGACTATGATATCAGCAGTGGGATGTAGGGTATAAGGTGAGAATCTTTACTAATTTATTTTATCAAGTTTCTTACAAAACAGTTATTACCACTCCAGCCCAGAGTGGAGATAGAGGAAGAAAACCAGAAGAAGAAAAGGAGGTGGTAAAAGGGAAGGGGAGGGAAGATACATTTTTTAATAACTACAGAATCTCAAAATTTTGAAGACAAAAACTCTAGTCTGTATATCATGCAATCCTCAAAGCATTTGTTTCAAAATCCTGAGTCTAAAGGTTGCTCATATAATTTCTAGAAAAAAAAATTACTCTTGTGAATTTTATGTACACCTGTTTTCTAAATAATTCAAGATAGGAGTATAAGGAAACACAAAATCTTCTGAGATTACTATTTCTTTTTTAGTTATTTTGTTGTTTATTTGTTAACATATGTATGGGAGGATGGGAAATATCTAAAACCTTTTCGGAGGGTGGACATGTTTTCATCCACCTGGGTTTGACAATTCAGCATAAGTTACGGCTGATCTCACTGTATATATTTATCATGTATGTGTGTGTGTGCGTGTTTATCCTCTCTGACTTCCTCATTTGTATTTCAGACCTTTGAGTATTTCATCTAATACAGGACCAACTACTTCTTTTTCTGTTGGTATGTTAGTGTGGGCATGATGAAAAGAGGGGCACATCTCATCAGTGAGCAGTGGGGTTCTTACGATCTTGTACCATTGGCAGTGAATTCACTGTAGGCTGTTTTTTTTCTTTTCTTTCTTCTTCTTTTTAATGTTGGTGATGATCCTGACAATGTGGAGGTGACTGTGCCCAGTGCTCACTTGACAGTTTCAACCCAATAAGCTCCAGCTGGGATGCTGTATTATGTGTGAGTGTCTCAGCTGTTGCTCCTACCTCCTAATTTACTGAGAGCTCACTCACAGACAGGCCTCTGCTTTCTCAAGCCTTTTCTGGAGTGTGAAGAGTAGCCTGCTATTTAGATTTGTCAGCTGATGGCATATTTCTGTTCTTCATAAATCTCAAGATCTCACCAACCTCTGTCTTTCTGTCTACCTGGTTCTCTGTCCATTTAGTGCGTTTACCCATTCCACACAAACCATCTCTCACTTTTAGTAGAAACACACACACACACACACACACACACACACACACACACACACACACACACTCCAAAGCTACCATAATGGGTGGTAAGCATTTTACAAACAGATTTTTGAACGAATACACGTCTGTGTTTTCTTTCTCTCTGCACTCCAAAGACATCATCCCACATACACAGATGTGACAACTTTTTTTCTTGCTTTCTTTTTTAAAAGCTAATTTGAGCAAATGTCTGTCTGGCAACTTAACTCTGGGAATAGTCACACTTCCCCAAACTGCACTTCTGTTGCTGTCGAGGTGGCACTGCTGCCCTGTGATTCCTGCACATGAGGAGAGACTCGGGGAGAGGAGGAAGGAAGGAAGAGGGCTTGGTGAGGAAGAAGGCTAGCCATGTTACTGAGGGACTTTGTTAATGGTCTAGAATAAGAATGTGTGCTCAGAAGTGATGGGTTTTCTAAAAATAACTTCCTGGGAGACATCTGGGTTGGGCTTGTTTTTCTGAATAAAAGCATCCCTCAGATATTGCTAAGAAGATACAAATAGGCAGGCACGGTTAAAGCAGGGGGATGGAGGAGGATGATTGTTATTGACAGATTTTTAACTTTTACCTTTTCTATTTAGTGCATAATTGTTTTCCTCTGATTTATCAGATGTTTTGAAATAAGTTTTTTCCCCAAATATCCTAATGGTATTATGGTAATATACTAGTTAATAGTTCGGGTTATCACATAATAAGTGAGGGTAGATCATATACTTTCTGGAGAGAGAATCTCCCCCCTGTTTCTGAGTTCTTCATCCTGATGAAGAAGACTTGTCGTGTACTTATATAGCTAATGCAATCCATCCCTCTCACTCCTCCTCTGAATCTTCTCTTCCTTTCTTTCCTACATCTCCTTGTGTTCATCCTTTAATCAATGTGGCTGATATTTATAGCTCTACTTACTTAATGCATTGGGGGCAACGGGGAATGCATAATGCATTTGTGGGGACGTAAAGAATATCATAGGCTGCTCTTGCCCTCAGGAGTTTACCGCTGTTTGGGAAGACATGATCTATATGTATGAAATGTTGAATAAAGATTCTGGATTTGATGGCAATATAGGAATATAAATCAGGTGGCCAATAAGCACTATCAGCTTTCAGTTGAGGGATCAGAGTGTGTGGTCAGGAGCAGCTTTAAGATTCCTCAGTCTCTGGAACACAGCAGCTTATGTGTGCTTGTGATTTTTCATCAGATTTCTTTACAGGGCTTTACCTATCTGCTTTTCCAAATGTTATTTAAGATATTCGTCAGCTTTAAACTTTGATTAAAGTTTACCTTCTCTAAGGAGAATTCCGTAGTCTTTCTGTCCCATCATTTCCCTGAATTCTTCTCCATTCCAGCTTCTTTAACACCTATGTCACACCAGGCAGCATGCTGTCAGCTTTCTTCTTTGTTATGGACCTGAATTTAATATGGCCATTTCACTTTGTTTTGCACATATAGAAGTTTGTGGTCATATGTAGTTGTGGCATCCAATGATTTACCAGTTCTACCTCTTTTCCTCTCTCAGTATTTACCATGTTAATTCCTAGTGAGAGACCTTTAGTACTTTCCTTCCTTGGAGGATAGTGCCATTGCTCCCATCTTATCAAATGACAGATTGTTCTATGAGTAGAAGACATGGTATCTTTATAAACATTTAAGGAATACTTCTAGTTTGCAGGATCAGTAGTAGAGACAATGGCAATCTTAGAAGATATGCCAATTTTTAAAGAATTTTAATGTCCACTAAAACAGGACATCATGAGAGCACTTTGACTGTCCACAGCTGTTTAGAGGGGTTAAGTATATTTACAATCCATACAACAATTGAGACTCTCTAATAAAAATTTAGCTTTTCAGATTTTTTAAGCTTTCTTTTTTAAAAAAAAGACCTTTAAAATATTGGAATAAGAGTCAAAAGGAGATGACCTATAATCCTTGCCCAGGACCTGCCACTCCTTATTTTCAAATATTAACACACACATGTGTATGCACACACACATACACACAACACACACACACACACACACACACACACACACACACACACACACACACGTGCATGACAGATGGAAATCCAAAGGGAGGTGAATACAGTCACCATTTTTCCAATAGATAGATCAGCACACGCATTTTCTCTTTCTCTTTGTCACTTGAGGTCAACTCCTCTTTGGTTAAAGACATGGTTTGATTGTGATTCCTAGGAGAGGATCTGAAACGACACTTGCTGAGAGGTTACAGCCAAATCTATCAAGAAAGAAAAGTTGAGGAAAATCGGGTTAACTCGTAGAAGAAAATAAGGAAAGATTGGCTCCCTTTCGGGACTAGGTCTAATTAAGGTGAGCAAGCAGCTGGGCCTGTTTGGAATAACAATTGTGCTAGCATGTCACTTTTTTCTGCTTAGTTGAAATTTATATAGTTTGGGAATGGTGGATATAAGAAAATTAGAGCTCATTTAGAATCTGTTGAAAGGACATTGTGCCTTCATTATTAGTTTGCTTCTGAGTTTTCCTGGGGCAGTCCTCTCTCTGTTATAGGTAATGGATTTTTCCCCAGATGTAATTGGATGAGTTTAATTTTTTCTTTCATTACCTGTCGAGGAGGCCTATGCCCCTACTTCCCTTTGTGTTTTATTAGGACTGTAACCCCTATTTAAATAAAGGCTTTGATTGTGTTTATATATGCTCAATCAGCATTTTCTGATTGAATAGTACTGGCCCACAATGTTTGTGCCTAGCATTTTTTACTAATTACATTTTCACCCTGGCTGGGTGTGAAAAAGCCTCTGATAGTGTTTGTATCTTTTGCTTTTCATTGTGCTATAGGTTTGGCACAGGGCTGAGGAAAGAGAGCTTCAGATGATCTTTCTGCTGGTCTTGTAGGTGACTTGACTGGATATTATCTTCTGTTGAAAGAGCAAGTGAAGTCATGCACAGATAAATGCCTTGCAAAGGTTCCTTTAAAACAAATAAAACAACAACAACAACAAAGCATGATTCTGATTTTAGCTTTTGCCAGTATTTGTGGAATCAATCTGGCCCACATCCCTGGGTGATTCACTATGATGTGACTGAGGTGGAATTGTAGAGAACTGTACTTGATTAGCTCCCCAGAACTGTTGACTATGTCTGGAAGACAATGAGCCCCAATCTCATTCCTGTGTTTTGGTCTACCAACTGTCTTCACTTTACTGTAATGCTGGAGACAGGCTGTGGGGCTATGAAGTCCATGGTCTATAAAGTGAGAACTCTTGTCCATGTTCTGTCCTCAATGACATTGTTCATCTTCTGCTTTTTCAACTTAAAATTCTTTTTCATTGAAATAATTGAAATAGAATTACATCACATTATCTTTTTCACTCCTTCCTCCAGGTCCTCCAAGATACCTACCCTCAAACTCCTATGTTCTCCATTCTCAAGTTGACAGTCTCTTTTTATTTGACAATTGTTACACACATGTGCACACACACACACACACATACACACACAAACACACCCCACATATAGTCTGCTAAGTGCATTTTTGTTGTTTGTGTGTAAATGGTTTTAAGGCTGACCATTCTATATTAGACACACAATAATGGGGCTTATCTCTGGGTGACCCTAATTCTCCTGCTAGGAGTCATTTGCATGTGCTTCTAACCCTCAGACATTTAAAAATGATTTTTATTCATGAGTTGAAAATTCAGAAATACAATGGATAAAACCCATAATCTCAAATTAAATATACATATTTCCACAGAAATTCATTAAACATTTATATATTTTATCCTTAAAATATAGTTTAAAAATTCGTAGTAGTTATAGTAGATTAGCATTCTAAAGACCTTAGCTTTTCTCTGAAACATCATTGGTGTTCTCATCTTGAGTACAACATTTAATACTGGGATATTATCAATTTAGTGATCACTTGACACAGGAGAATTATCGTTCAATTTTATCTCCTCATGAAAATCCTTTTAATCCCCACTGGATAGTATTGCTATTTCTTTTCATCAAAATGTTATGACATTTTACCTAGAAACTTGGGTAATAAAATGGTTATATAAACTATGTCTAAATTTTAACCAATGTTGATGGGTCTTCAGTGTCGGGAAGGAGGAAGGCAAGCTTGATTCCTCAGTGTTCAGCCCAGGATGGAAAGAAATGAACTTTTGAGGAAGAATTGCTCACTGCCTTCCCTGAGTACAAAGATATCCACATGGCAATATGAACTGATGTAAGTGGAAACCTAAAAAACCAAAAGCATGACACTTACAAAACTATTTTTATTTCTCACAGTACAAACTAATATTAATTACTAGAAAGTGTTGCACGTTTGTGTTTTAATGATTAGTTAAAGTGGGTCTTTAACTTTCCCCCTTTTTTTTCTAATATAGTAAATGTTCTTTGGTATCTTCCAAATGACTGAACATAAAAGTCACTTCAGTTAAATCAGTCAATCGATATTAAAATATTAATCTTTAACCATGGTCTAATAGCAACACACACACACACACACACACACACACACACACACACACACACACAGATTTAGGCCTCCGACAGAAGGTCTACCCCTGGCCTCAACATGGTGCTTGCTCTCCAGTCTTGGCTCATTGATGTTTTACACAGGACACCAGCAGTGCAGGAATTACCGTTCTCTTTTTGCATCAAGTATCTCGAGCCTCTCTGTGTAGAAGAGCAATGTGTAGGGATGATCAAGGTCACAAGATGAATAAAACAAGTATTCCAAACCCTGGCAAATAAGTTTTCACCTTTCCATATTCTACATATAAAAAAAAAAAAACCCCTAAAGATAGTGTTGTTTTTACTTTAGTGACAAATGGAGTATATATTTTTAAAGGATTCTAAAATGTAAAGTGTTATGGGATAACAATCTTTAGCTTATTTTGTTCTCTGTTACCCAGTGACTGAAGACCAGGCAATAAGTGTACTCACAGATGAAAGTGGAATTAGGAGGCTGTGGGCAACTCAAGTGAGAACGAACTTCATAGTGGTCTGTTTCTATGGCAGTGGTGTGTAGTTCGTGCTGACAGTACACCCAAACAAATTTGATGAGTGATATGAGAGCAAATAGCCCTAAAACATCCAATGCACCCTGAGTTTCTAAAAAGAAGAAATACTTTCAGTGTAAAAGTAATGGAAATGCATGGAACCAGTGATCACACAGGCTTAGGATATTCAGTTATTTGCAAGAAGAGGACACAGTGTTATGGGTTGGAACTAAATGAGGACTAAGTAATGAGGTTGTCTAAGCTAAAATGCAGATTTGCTGGCTACAGTCAAATGAGAAAAAAAAACTTTCTTCATACTATTTATATGAGTAAGTGTAAACCACAATCAAGCAAGAAGAAATTTAAAAAGACAGATCTACATTAGCAAAGTCTAGACAAGAGTAACTTGGGGGATATTTTCAATACCATCCAGTATACAGTGTGAGAAAAAGGTAGCAAATTATCAGAGTAAAAAAAAAAACTAATGTGTTATTTTAAAATATGTGGTGTAGCTAGAGTTTTCCTGCCTGGCCCACAGTCAGGACAAATCTCTGTCACCCCCACAGCCTCTCAGACCCAATCAAGTAAACACAGAGACTTATATTGCTTACAAACTGTATGGTTGTGGCAGCCTTCTTGCTAACTGTTCTTATATCTTAAATTAACCCATTTCTATAAATCTATACCTTGCCATGTGGCTCGTGGCTTACCGGCATCTTCACATGCTACTTGTCATGGTGGCGGCTGGCAGTGTCTCCCTCACTCCGCCTTCCACTTCCCAGAATTCTCCTCTCTCCTTGTCCCACCTATACTTCCTGCCTGACCACTGGCCAATCAGTATTTTATTTATTTACCAATCAGAGCAACAGATTTGACATACAGACCATCCCACAGCAATGTGGCTCACAGGCATACACTAGGGTCTTCAGAAATGTGCTTAAGAAAAATCATGACAAAAGAAATAGGCAACAATGGACCAATGTAAGATAGATTTGGGGATCTGAAACATAAATTTTTGTAATCATCAAAATACAGGTAGCAATAACACAAAAAAGAATTGTGCCAAAAAACTTAAGAGTTTGTAGAATACTGCCATTCATTCTCCTAAAGAATGGCCAGAGCAGAGCAGAGAGCTGTGAGTAAAATATAAAAACATGTGTGTATCTGGTGCATGTGTATATGTTTGATTGTGTGCATATGTGAATGCATGTGTGCATATGTGTGTGCACATATATGAATATGTATATGTATGTGTGTGTACTTGAGTGTGTGTGAGTACATGGGATTTGAGGAAAATGAGTGAATAATTTGTTCATATTGTGAACTTATTCATATTGCAAAGAACCTACAACATTTGACTTAGAACATGTGCAAAAGAATATATAAGAAATTTATTAAAAATAGGAAATTTCACCACAATTACTGAAATTAAAATGATGAGCCATAAAAAGGTTTGGCAGTAGGGAGCAAAGGAGGGGTTAGAGAGAAGGCAAGAAAGGGGAAAATTATATATTAATTTAAAATCTTAATATGAAAGAATTTTTTTAGCAGAATTGAAGGTGAGAGAAGTGAATGAGAGAAAAAAATGGTGGAAATTCACTGTATGAATTCATGAAACCTTCAAACAATTAAAAATTGAGAATTCAAGGCTGAACCATAATAAAAATTAGTAGTCTTTAAACATATAAATATTTACATAATCAAAAATAACAACATTGATTAAGAACTATGAATAAACAGAAGAAATACACAGTTACAGGAATAGATTTAGTAAATAAATGAAGAAAACAGTTCCAAATCACTGGAAATCCACATCAATCTCCTTGATGGAAGTCCTAGTGTAAGTGAAGTCTCCTGTAAATGAATTTATAAGTATCACACAATTTCCATGTAAACACCACAGGATCTTTTCCAATGGAACCTGACAAGACGTTCAAAAATTAACATAAATAATAACAACAGTGAACAAGACTGGACTGTAAAACTAAGAACAATAATAATGTTATCTACACCAACAAAGACTTTTTACCAAACTGATTATGGAAACCATGTGTCACATTAGAGGGCGGAACAAAATTAGATGGTAATAAGTATAAATATCACTCAAATGGGGACATTGGAGGACAAAAGAAACATTGTAAATCATCAAGGAAATCAAAGGCAATTCAACAAGTAGGTATCAACTATCATCTTTCTTTACTATTGTTGAAGGTGGTTTAACTTAGAAACATCTGAACCGAGCAGAGGATGTCACTATGTGAGCATCTTATTTATAACAATGGAAATGGAAAAATATTTATATCACAAATGAATTGAATGTTTTTTGCTAACATAATAGTTTCAAAATCCCTGTATCATTATCCAATGAACTGATGGGTGTCTGAGATTCAGAATTTGTCAAAGTGTTCACAAACTTTTAAAATGTATTTTATTTGGAAGTGAAGGATCTGAAAAGGCAATTCTGTCTTCAAAGAGGAAAACATACAACCTTCTTCAACAATAATTAGAGAATTCAAATCAAAAACATGTCTGTCAGATGCACAAAATTAAGTACTGTCATAAGCATGTTTTAGTAAAATAATATTAGAAAAATGAATTTTATAAATTCCAAAAGGCAGTGTAATTTACTACTGCCATTTAGTACAATAGAAGCCAAAGTGCAGGCAACTCAGCGAAGCTCACGCTTTACGGTACAAACCGGTTCTTCCTTTACCTTAGAAAACGTTATTTGAACGTTTGATGAGGGGGCTCCATACTGATGTGTGCACTACAATTTTCTAAAATACTGGAACACCAAGGGGTTTTTGTTAGTAGTACAGTAAGGAATAGGATCTTGGAATTCTATTAAATGATATAGATTAATTTGCATCAACACAGAGAACGCTAAACCAAAGTACTGAGTAAACAAAGCAACAAGGTTGTATAAGTTTTAAAACCAAATATAGCCATACTACACATTGTATAACATACATATTTATATTAATAAAAGTTCATGCATAAAAGCAGGTGAGATGAATAAACAGATGAACAAGTAGGTGATAAATGGGGGAAAATGACAAGTAGATTATAGATAGATAGATTGACAGGCAGACAGATAGATAGGTTAGATTGATAGATAATAGAGATGAGTTCTTACGTACACATATGCATACTTAATACAGGTGTATACTGCAGCCCAGTGAAATACAGAAATAGAAATGGGTGGCTCTATTTTATTAAAGTTGAAAGTCATTTATTAGGAGGAATTACCAAACAACCTTTGACTCTAAGAAAAATGACTCACTGTGCTGTTGACTTCTCTGCCACGACGAATGGTCTTATAAGGATCTTTCTAGATTACCTGTGCCAATAGACTATGTGCAGGAGCAACATGAATGCTGAAGCTCCCTAAAATTCTCATTGTCCACCCAACACTTGCTCCGTTTTAAAGAGATTATGGGAAACTTGTTATGATGAGAGAATGTTTGACTTCTACTTTGAGAGTTTTTTTTTTTTTTTTGATACTCCAAGACAGGGTTTCTCTGTGCAGCTTTGGTGCCTGTCCTGGAACTCACTCTGTAGCCCAGGTTGGCCTAGAACTCCCAGAGATCTGCCTGCCTCTGCCTCCCGAGTGCTCGGATTTAAGGCCTGCACCACCACCGCCCAGCGTTTTAAGAGTTTTTGTTACAATTTCTGGAAAAACAAGGCTGGGAACTCTGAGCAACAGTTGTTCTGTTATCCAAAGCTGTGCTCTGAGTGCTTTCTCCAACCTTGGTTTTCATCATACATATATGTCTCTTCAAAGTCTCCATTGCTCTCCACTGGCTAGAGTCCCCATTTATTTTTAGCCCATTTTGAAAGAGGAGTTGTCCTAAACAATGGGGTGAATGGGGTGCATAGCAGAGCTTCTGTCTCTTTAGGACATCACAATGTAAAAGAGCATCATGGAAAGTGAAAACATGCTTTTCCTGGTGGTTTCCATCCAACATGTTACTACAAAATGAGTTAGCAGTTGGTGATTGTGGGAGATCTCCAGAAGAAGAGCATCTGCCACTCTCCTCTACTGAGCACACAGATAGCCTCCACCTTCCATGCATGTTTCTAGTATTTTCAGAGGCAGGAGACTCCTCTACTGAGCACACACACAACCTCCACCCTCCATGAGTGTTTCTAGAGGCAGGAGACTTCTCTACTGAGCGCACACACAACCTCCACCCTCCATGAGTGTTTCTAGAGGCAGGAGACTTCTCTACTGAGCACACACACAGCCTCCCTCCATGAGTGTTTCTAGAAGCAGGAGACTTCTCTACTGAGCACACACACAGCCTCCCTCCATGAGTGTTTCTAGAGGCAGGAGACTTCTCTACTGAGTACACACACAGCCTCCCTCCATGAGTGTTTCTAGAGGCAGGAGACTTCTTTACTGAGCACACACACAGCCTCCACACTCCATGTGTGTTTCTAGAGGCAGGAGACTTGGATAAAACTTCTCTTTTTCACATGAATAATTTTAGCACTACAGACATTTGACTTTGGAAAAAGAATAGCTTCAGAAGAACACAATTGTAGCCAAAGAATGTTTCTGACTAAATTAGTTACTTCTTGTGTTTAATAAACTATCACTTGCTACATTTCCTGTGATCTCAGCTCTCAGCTTTGTCTCGTGCAATCGCATGAATCAAGGACTCCTTCACTTCCCTGTCTATTTTCTTCCTGGCTTCCCTGAGTGTAAAACTTGCGGATCATTGCGCCAGATGTCTGTCAAGGCTGTGCCTAGGAACTGCCAACACAGCTCTTGGTATAACCCTTATTGCGCTGTTCCCAGTTATTAGTGGTTATGTACATCCTTTTCATTTGCATGAGTGCAAGAGGTTTAATGTGAGAGTCAAATAATACAACAAATAATCAACAGTTCAAACAGGATCTTTGGATATCACCTGTCCTGGTTTCTTTATATTTTTATGATAAAATATACTGACAAAACATAAATTAGGGGAGACTTTTAGCTCACATTTCCAACTTACAGTCCATCCCTGTGGATAAGTCAAGGCTGTAGGAATTCAAAGCAGCTAGTCAGAACCTAACCACAATCTAAGGAGCCAGAATTAAATGAATGCATACATAATCCTTAGCTAACATTTTCTAATCTTACATAGTTCAAGAAGCAAAACCAGGGAGTGATACCTCCCACTGTCACTCTGGATCTTTCCACATCAGTTAAGGCAATGAAAACAATTACTCAGACATGACCACAGACCAACCTGATGCAGACAATCTGGAACTGAGACTTTTTTCTCAGCTAATTCTAGGTTGTTTTCCGTTGACATGTAAAACTGACCACCACACAATCTTAGGCATATAAGGTAATGGCTATGATCAGGAAACCTACTTCATTTAATCTTTTAAAATTTAACACAGTAGCCATTATTATTACCATCATATTTAAAAGATGGAAAGCACAAGAAATTTGCTCGTGGCCTAACAATGTATCCACAACTCCTATGAAGTTATTGGGCCCCTTGAAAACTAAATCAGTCCCACCCACTTTGGCACATGGTTAGAGATCCGCTTCTGACTTGCTGTGCTCTGAAACACCATTCTTAGCAGGAACCTTCTGGTTTATGTGATTTTCCTACAACCTTATGATAAGATGAAGGGTAACATGTGAGCAAATTCTAACACCATCCTCTCCATGCAACCTCTGCCATCACTGACATGGGTAAAAGACTCACTTAGAAGAATTTACTCATAGAAAATTATTCCAGGCCCCATCCTTCCATTTTCTATCCTCTTAGTTTGCTTTGGAGTATCCTTATGTTTGTGGGGTGAGGTACCATCTCCTCAAAACTCTGCATGGAAGCCCTTATCACCAATGCTTGGAGGTCATGTGGCACAGTGGTGTAGTGACTAGGCAGTGTTGGAAGTCTGTGTCTCCATTTCAAGTTTCTCAAAATACTAGATTCCAACTGCAATGTCTCTTTATCATTCAGTTATTATTTGTCTAAACTATACACCAGAAACACTAATAACATATCTTATACTTCACATAGATGTTGGATGATAAAGCATCTAAAAATCTTGATTTTGTTTGAACTAATAATTTTTTTTTAAAGGCAATAATTCAAGCATAACTGTTAACTGTAAGGATTTCCTCATTTTCACTCTTATGATCATACATATTTGAGGTGTAACATTATGTCATTTTATCTCCATGTTGAACAATAGGCAAGCTGTCTGTAAAGTTTATGCTATTCAAACATATCTTAATGCTTAGTAGAATACTCCTTAAGATAGATTTGTAGACTACACAGAAATAATGATTGGAACTCCTGAGAAATTGCTTGTTCCCATTTGACCCAGTGTTCTTCATCTTCTCTTGTGAGAAAGGAGAATGATTTATTTTTCAGAATTCAGCAGTGGGTAAATAAATAAGCTAACATACTCATGATATTATTTGCACCTCAATTTCCTCATCAGTTATTGACAGTTGTATTAGAATGTTAGTAAAAGCAGCTATAGGGATTTTGCTTTAGATTCTGTGACAGTGATTATGCTTTTCAGATTTTAGACAAATACATTTAGTTATTGTGTATGTGAATGTGTGTGTGTGTGTGTGTGTGTGTGTGTGTGTCTGTGTATGTGTATGTGTCTGTGTATGTATGTGTATATGTTTTCATGCAAGGGCATGCATGTATGTGCATGTGTGGATATGTGCATGTAACTACATGCATCAGCAGAGGCTATAAGAGGATGTGAATCGCTTGGAGCTGGACTTATAGGTTGTTGTGAGCTGTCTGATGTGGGTGACAGGAACCTAATGATGGTCTCTAAAAGCAGTATGCACTCTTATCCACAGAATCATCTTTCTAGCCCTGATTTGAGATTGTTGTTGATTAAGCAATATATTACACTGAAGAACATACCCAAAGCTTTCTTTGTGACTGCCGTGTTTTAAGACAATCCTGTCTATAAAATCTTACTTCTTAAATTGTGATTCCTACATTATGTTAGGGTATCTTAACCTAAAGTAGTACAAATTATACTCAATAATCTGAATTATGAATTTAACTTTACATTTTAATTTTGTATATTCATTTCTATCTCTACAGGGAAATGATGAAAACATCCTAGACTGAAGAACAACCAAGTTTCTAAAATTACTATTTTTAGTAATCATAAATGCCTAACACAGGACATTGCATAAGTAGACACTGACTACACAATTGTTGGATGATGCAATAAAACTTTAATGCAGGAGTGTTTGTGAGGTCCCTATAGACGTGGCATGCTGACAAGATGGGGAGCAATGTTACAGGATTGTTTTACGTAAACAAACCCTTCAAAACAGGTCACGATTGGCCCTAGTTACACTAGGTTTTGATATATAAAAATTGAAATTGAATTGGTTTTTAAATTTGTCTAGCTAGTAAATTTCATATAAAGAAAAGCATTAACTTACTATACACACACACACACACACACACACACACACACACACACACACACACTTCACTGGCTATTTCAAGCTAATATCTGTGACTGCGTTGTTACAAGCCCTGAACACTAAGATGAAGACTGGATTTTTGACCACTCCTAGGTGTCAACACCAGCCACTTCAGACACAGTGGCTTGACATTAGTCATGCATTCAGAAACACATGAATTTGACAAAATGAAAACACTAAAATGGGTGAAAACTTGGATGAACACTGAAGGTCACTTCAGTAGTTTGACTTGCTATGTGATATTCACTACCTAGTTTGTGACTCTCTTTAGAACTGGCAGTGGTGTAGCAGACAGAAACACAGAAAGGTACCTGCTGGGGATGGAACATGGAAGGTTAGAAACAGGACAGAAGAAATGGAGGTTCCTGGTGGTATGAGGGGTACTCAGAATCTGTGCCTTTCCACTTTTCCTTCTCTTTCTTTCTAGAATGCAGGTAAATTGTATTGTTATGGAAACTATTGTTAACTCATATTTTTTATATAATTTATGTCATTCAATCAATAGTTGAAAATGATCGATAAAACAGCAATGCGCTCAGCAACTGTTTACTTATATTTTTAAATCTGGAATATCAAAATAAGACAACTTTCATTGTGTCAATGACTCCAAGAACAAGCAGTTTATTTCTGAAATCTCCACAGAGGTTATCTTAGAACAACGATAGTTGCAAATCCAGGGAGTTGCAGTGAGGTGATATTAATGCTTTCCAAACGCAATCCTCACATCTCGTTAGCAATATCTCACCACATTAACATATTAACACTCTCCTGTTGCATCTATTAATATTCACATCATATCAGAATTTATTGTTGCTTATTCAGTGTTAAAGTCATATCGCATTAGTGACTTTCATCTCAGATTAGTGAAAGTGGTACCTAATAAGACTTTCATATTCAATTACTAAGGCAACAGTTTTGTCTTTCCAAGTCACTTCTAACTCGAGCCCAGAGCACAAATTGATGAATGTGGTAATAAAGCAATCGTTCTGGCTGAAGATGGATGGTACCTGGGACCGATGGGGCTGTGACAATGGGATTTGCATGAAGAGGGCGCAAATGACAGGAAGAAGCTCTGCTGTAGGCCTGCAGAGCAGCACTTCTGAAGCCCAGATTTCACACAATCAGAAAGCTAAAGACACAAACACACCTCTTAATAATTTATACACACTGATATCATGGTGCATTGCCTAACGATTTAGACCACAATGAAAGGGAAGAGAGAGAAAAGCCTGAATGGAAGTCATTCACGGAAGCAGCTTCTAGCCTCTCGCCCTTCACCTACGTTTCCAGAGCAATTTGAACTTATATTTATCTCTTATCACCCAGGTGATTGATAAATAATCTGAGACCATGTGAATATGCTAAACCATATGCATATGCTGATTGCATCTGGTTAGTGGTATAGATGACTCCTTTCTCACTTCCACTCCTAAAGCCCAGCATTGTTTACATTTCCATTATTATAACAAACTACCTGATACACTCATTTTGAAACTTAAGAAAAAAGACTCACATGGCTCAAATATTTAAAATGTTCTTTCTTGGTTAGTTGACTCTGCTATTTTGGGAGGAATGTATGGTAAAGAGTCATACCACATAGTGGCTGAGATGCAAAAGAAAGGGTGACAGTAGTAGGACTTGCTATCCCCTTATCTTCTCAGTGACATTATTTACTTTTAATGGATCAATCTCTTGAAGCTTCTACCACCTCCAAACAGACCATGATCAGACCAAATCCTCACATCATAAGCCTTTTATTTACATTCCATATCCCAACTAAGCCATGTATCATGGTGATTTTCAAAACTGCTACATCACAAGTGCCCTTCTTCTACTCTTGGTGAGCCTGCAGAAATGGACAAGGTAGTGGGGACACATGAAGGACCAAAAGACATCAGTCATAAGCATCTTCTGATCTCCTGGATGGAGAAGTCAGGGTAGCTCCAATATCTAAGAATGATATTCTGCACAAACACACATACACACACAAGCGCACATACACACACACACACACACACACACACACACACACACACACACACACACACCACTCATGCAGGCACACAGCTTTTAATAGAAACAGCTGATTTATAACAGTTTCGTGTGTTTTTGCATACAGTCGCCTGATCTCCAATTTATCATGCAAAGTAACATTTCTCCTTCTTCACCTTCTTTTTCAAACCACAATGTATTTTATTCCTGAAATTTTAGTATACTATTTCTCATTTCCCTTTAAGGGAAAACACAGTAATACCTTTGAATTCCTTCTACAACAAAGCTGAGGAACTCTTTGTTATGGCTTCATAATGTCTTTCACACTCATTTTCCTATTTCTCTGTAGAACCATGCATTTTCAAATGTCTCCAGAGATAATCTAGAAATGCATTGTGCTACAATCACAGCTGTCCTGTGTATGATACTTATATATTTAACTGTCAGTTTAACACAATCTAGAGTTACCTGGAATGGGAGTGTTAACCTTTGTGGATGCCTGTGAGAGATTATATTCTTTAGGTTTGCTGAGATGGAATCATCCTGGGTGTGGATGGCATCACACCATGTGCTGGGCCCTGGAATGAGCGAAAAAGGAAAAAGGGTGCTGAGTACTGGGAAGCATGCATTGATTCATTGTTCTATGTTCTGGATGTGATGTGAATAGTCGATTAAAGTTACTGCCACCTTGACATCCCATGAACCATTGACTGTAAGCTTGAATTGTGAGGCAAATATCCCATCTCCATTAAATTTTGTGAAGGTACTCATTATAGCATCAGAAAAGGGAAAAAAGGACATTGTGAAACGTGAAGCCATGGACCAAAGTCTGAATACTTTTGAATTCTGGGAAGATTTTGTGATCGCAAAATCCAGACTTACCAGAATGTCAAGATGTGACTTTAGCTTCAAGCATGTCATTTTTTGCTTATGAGATCAAAAGTGGCATCTAGAAAGCAAAAACAATGGGACCTCTACTTTATTCTTCCCCCTCTCATTCTCTCTTTCTCTCTTCCCTTGTATGTATGTATGAATGCATGTATGTATGTACATATGTATGTATGTATGTGGTGTTTGTGCTAGATTACAATGACGAGGACAGAGGTCAACATAGTGTATCTTCCTCAATTGTTTTTCTCCTTATTTATTGAGACAGGTTGTCACTGAACTAAGAGTTCACTGAGTGGCTTGAGGGATCCTCTTTGCTGCCTCCCCAGTGGAGGGTGTTACCATCACACAGTGCCAAATCTGTCTTCTTATATGGGTACAGGACATTCAAACTATGGTCCTCCTCCTCATGCAATAGGACTTTTACTTACTCAGCCTTCACCTCAGCCCTAAGATCATGGCTTCTCACTTCTCACAAAAGTCTTTCAATGGTCTTCACACAGGCAAGGTAGCAGTCTAGCTCTTGATTTTAACTTATATGATCTAAAGGTATTTTGAGTCTGGGCTAATCCACAGATACCTAAGGCACAGCTACTCTTCAAATTGTTGGCCATATGTCATCTTTATCAACCCTACCCCAGGTTCACTCATGTCTCTTATGTGAGGAAATCATTCTTTCTTCTTTTCTCTTACTGGATATTGATCCAAAGATCTCCTCCTATGAGGAGTTCCTATGCTGGCTTAGAGCTTCACCTACAGCTCTAGGAAGAGATATGAGGGGGGCATCCATCTCTGCCTGTGGTCCTTGGTGTGGTTATACCATGCTTGGGCCATAGGTACACCAATAGGTGCTCACAATGGCTCTGCTAAACAGAGCCATCTGATTGTCATTGGGATCATTACACACTGACCATTCCCTCAAAGTCTGTCAACTGTACAGCATTATCAAAGGTCCAAGTCACTAAGTGAACCAGAATAGTGCTTTATTGTAATCATAGAAACTGGAGTAAATCTATTTGCCAACTCAGCTGTTAAAAGTCATTAATCCATAGGACGTAGCCACATTTCCTCCTCCCTTTAGCTGAAATTCAGAGGACTTTCAGAGTGAATCTCACACAGTTATGTACCTTGGTAGAAAGAAAAAAGAAGTATTTAAGTGTAAAAAGTTTGGCTAATCATTTCAATGGTATAACAGCAGAAATACCACAGGCAGCTTCCAATTGAATAAGCTTACTCCCTCTTCTTCTCATACAGACCTGAACCTGTTGCTTTCTGAGGCTATAAATCTGGTAATCTGGCTTTGCTGCATAAGGAAAGAACACAAGTTTAGCCAACTTTAGAGACCACAAAAAAATTCAGACTGACTCTTGATGGTAATCCCGACTTCCTTTTCTGTTTCTTTGCCAGTGTACATTCTGAAAATTACAGTCCTTTATCTTTGAGGCAGAGATCTTAGCTTCTACTCAGTTGTGCTTTAAATACAAGTAAGACTCCTTCTGAATGCCACATGTCTACATTCGCCGGGAAGTTGAACACATGGTGTTTTCTGTTGTTTTAAGGACAGTTTTCTCCTCTTCCTTCCTCTGTCTTTGCTTTTTTGCAGTGTATCACAGATTACATATATGCTTCCTATTTGTTTTCATTCCTAGCAAGCTCCAAAATATAGAGGTTACCAATACCTCAGATTGGATTCGTGTCTGCTGGGTACAGACATATTTGAATCATTAATTGCTTCAAAAAAGAGTATTTATTCAAGTTTTTTCCACCTAGAGTATTTAACACTGAACTCCTCTTACTAATCAGCTTATTGCATTCATATTATACTGTGCAGTCATGAGGCATTTGAGTATGACATTCCTACGTTCTTTCATCTGATACCTCATCACCCAATTGAAACAAAGAAATAGTAAGCTTTCTAGCACTAACTGAAAATAAAAAATGATTTTAGTTTGTAACAGTGAATGTTAGCAATACAAAACAGCAAACATATTTATTATGACACAGGATGAACAGCAACAATCCATTATTAACCTTTGAATTGGATGTAAAATTGTATCAGAGCTACAGTTTAATGTGAATTGCATAGCTGTGTAGTCAAGTAAGTGTTGCTTACTGGAAGGGTTTAAGGAAGTCCTTATGAACAAAACTTGTAAGATGAGCTTGTCTGAAAGAGGTATTTCCTAGGGGACAGACTTTATTTCTTCAAGTTCATGTAATGATATCCTAAAGTATCATGTGATCCCATCAAAAAGTGGGCCTCCATGGAAGTAGTTAAGATTAAGGCAATGTATAAAAGTGGGTCTTGATGTAAAAGAACAGATATATTTGTGTGAAAGGAATCAACACAGATCTACCTGCATCCTAGGAGCCAGGTAACAGCTGACTGCCAATCAGAAAAAGAACTTCTGTTAAGCCATGGTCATTCTTCACCCTGTACCCAACTGACTTCCAACCTACATAATTGTGAGAAAATACATTTGTCTTCTCTAAGAAAATTGCATTTTGTTTTGGAAGTCCAAAGTAACTGATACATATGGAATATTAGAAAAAGTCTGCAATTATTTCTATATACAAGGCTAGGCTTGGTCAGATTTCTAAATTTGAATGTGTTTTGGATAGTGAAAAGTCCCAAAGATATTTATGAATTTAATCTCACAATTTAAAAGCAGATACAATTTCCACATACAAAACAAGCAACCTTTGCAAAAAAAAGATACAACTTGACAGAAAAAAAAAAAAAATTAAGCCGGGCGGTGGTGGCGCACGCCTTTAATCCCAGCACTCGGGAGGCAGAGCCAGGCGGATCTCTGTGAGTTCAAGGCCAGCCTGGGCTACCAAGTGAGTTCCAGGAAAGACATAAAGCTACACAGAGAAACCCTGTCTCGAAAAAACCAAAAAAAAAAAAAAAAAAAATAATGGCAATTGTGAAACTGATTTGTTCAGACCAAAATGCTTCTGACTTAGCAACAGGTGCCTTGGGTCCCATTTCACATGCTGGTGATGTGGAAGAGCTAGCTGGAGAAGAGAGAGCCATAGGCAGGCAGACTTTATACTTAGAGGAAGGAGAAACTAATGTCCAAATAATCCAATGATTATTAATTCTTAGCGAACAGGCAACGAAGATATGGGAACTGGCCTTCATGATTTACAGAAAAACTTCCACAAAAATGGCTTCAGCATGCATAGCTAGGGCAAAGGTTACTGCCCACTGCCACATGAGAACACTCTTTGGTTGTGTTCCAGAATTATAACAGAACTTGCGCAAAGATGTGTGGGCAGGCACTTGTTCTCATCCCTTCTTGCCGTGTGTGTCCCAAGACTGGATTTCCTGAAAAAAAAAAAAATGAGCATAGAGAATGACATATGTCTTCCATTCTGCTCACCCAGGAAAAATAGTTTCATCTCACTAATCTAAAGTTAACAAAACAAAATTAACCAATACACAGTGCACGAATGTTGGGAGAACAGCAGGAAATCTCAGATTGGGATGAAAATTTTAGCCCCTTTTGGCTCAGGTCTCTTCATTTGAAGAGGTATTTTCCTTGTCAGTTTGAAACCATGATTAATTAATCTTAGGTATGAAATAGCAAAGTCCAACTATGATAGGCCCTTGGCAGTTGGGAGAAAATTTTAGATTCCTTCCTCACCTCCAACTTGATTCAAGTGGCAGTGACAGATGTGTGCTGTGGATGAGACTTGATCTATAACAGAACTATAAATCATCAAAACCATCTGTCTATGAGCCCCCAAAGTAATCTCTAAAACATGGTATGATTTTTTTAGCTATTAAAAGAAATATGTGATATTTAAAATTAAAACAATAATACTTACTGAAAGTTTTAATATGCCTTCCAAAATGTCAAGTAATATTATTTATTTTAAAAGTGCTTCTTCTTCTGAGAATAGAAAAACATTAAAAATTAAGTCTAGTATACATGTGAAATCGTGTTAATATCCACTTCTTGGAAGTGTGTATATTCCTTTAAAATTTCCCTTTTTTAAAAAAATCGCTTCCATATTACGAGGTTTCTAGGCCCAGCCTTTCAGCTTTGTGACTATTCTCCATGTCCCAATTTGTAAATGTTCATTTGTTTATAACGGTAATTTCTGTCACAATGCATTATATGGATGGCCTCACTCAAGGCCAGCTGTCCAGTGGGGCTGTCTTCACTTCAAGGAAATTTGTTAGTTGGTAGAATGAGGGCACTTTGCTGCACCACAGCACTGAATTGTATTTTCTGCATGTGCCTGAACACATTTCATTGTGTTCATTCATACCCACTCATTCAGATTAGGACAACACCATTGCCCTGGAAGTCTCCCTGCCCAATGCCTATGGTAATTCTGCTTTCTCAAACTGATCAAAGGAAATAGCTTATCATTTGTTATTTGTCTTATGGTTTGTTAGTTGTCCACTGTTGTGAATAGCTACAATGTGCCATCTGTCACACAGGAGATAAAGGTGCTGGTCAGGCTCTAGTTATGTGGAATAGAAAGGGGTAAGAACATGAATTTAGGGGCTCCAACAAGGTCCCTTGAATCCCACCCATCTGCTTCTCCTTTGTTCCTCCACGATTTCAGCACCAAGATTCTGTCCTGGTAGAGGTCCTGTTGTGAGTTCGCTCAATGATGGATTATTACCAGTAATAAGAAATAAACCCTCTCCTCCACAAGTGGCATTTGGTAATGATGTTCGTCACAACAGAAACAAAACTAGAACAAATACATGTACCGTGTAGCTTTAAATGTACTGGAGCCAACATAATATATTATTTGAGGAAATTACTTTTTTACTTAGGAATTTTTTTTTTTCATTTTGAAATTTACACAGTGGGGAATATCTTTCTTCTTTTCTTATACTCCTTTCAGTAGTTATTATTAAATTGCCTATTTCCTTAAGAAATTTTTAAATTTTCTTTTTCTTTTATATTTATTTTAATTTTATTTAGTGTGAGTGTGTGTGTGTGTGTGTGTGTGTGTGTGTGTGTATAAATGTGACAGATAGAAGAGAAAAGAGTGTGAAACTCCCTAGAGCTGGAGTTATGGGTGGCTATGCGCTACTCATTGTGAGTTCTGAGAACCAAAATCAGGTTCACTACAAGCAGTTTATCCTCTTAACACAGACCTTTCTCTCTCTAGCCTCTAACAATCTTATTGTTCATCTTCAGAATTTCTACTTTACATATTTTTCTTCATTTTGTCAATTACTCTATTCTATATAGCAGTTTGTTTTCATTTTATTGGCCTTATAATTGACCCTAAATGTAACATTTATTTCAGTTAAAAATTATACAGTCTTCTAAAAATCCATTTTAATAAGTGGTAAAGAAATTCACAAAGTTAAATGTCCATTTTTATGTAGCTGAGAATGTGAACAAATATGAGATTGTTTTTCTGCTTTCTACTGGAGCCACTGAGTGTGGTAGCTTGGTGGCCCATGCCCCTTAGTCAGAACTGAGGTTGAGCCCTGTAAGGATAGTGCTCAGATTAAGCTTCAGGTTGTTGGAATGGTCACATGTTTACCAGCTTCTAAACTGATGACTAACCTTTATATTTTGTGTTTGAATGGTTCTGCATAATTTCATTGTGCTTAGAAACAAACAAACAAAAAACAACAACAACAACAACAAATGCTCACAGTACTTAGTAGAATTAGGACAGAGAAGCTGCCTTGCCATCCACTGGAGAGTTCTGGGCATTCAGCAACTCACACTGCTTCTCCAGAGACTGTGTTTGCCTCACTCCACATTGCTAATGAAGTGGAATTCATTTCACCTCACTCCACCTTTAAAAATCAAAGTTCAAACGTCCATATGAGACTCTTATGAAAGGCGAGGTCTTTTCTCCCTTCACAGTGGGGGTCTCCTCTTTGGGGAGCATTCTGTTCTATTAATTATTGTGCTTCAATGCCATTATTATTCATAGGCTCACATCTCTACATACTTGACTTAACACTGAGCCTGCAATTAATACTAATAAGAAGCAGCCAGAGTAGTGGGTGAAATTTTTGCTTTGGCCCACCTACCCCACCCCCTTTTCTTTCTCTGTTCTGCACACAATGAACGAAAATTCTTTTATTCAAAATTCAACATTTTGCACTTCCAGACAGAATTTCATCTGCTAGTTTTTAGGGGCAGCGCTGGAAAAATGCAATACCAGTGTTATTCCAAGATCTGAAAAACCCAATTAATCTGTTATTTTTTTTTTAATATAACCAGCACTCTGGGGAGAGGGAAACTCTTTATTCACTGTTGTGGAGTTAGTTATTACAGAGATGGTCCCATATTGAAATAGTTGCTGATTCTTGAGTTCATGTAATATGATGAGACAGAATTTTTAAAGCAAGCAGTAGAATATACACATTCAAGAAATCCCACTTTACAATAGCCAACATTCAAAGCTACCATATACATTAGGAAGTATAATCCTAACAGTAAACTATAAACAATGGAAACAGAAACAGCTTCACAAGAAATAGAAATTTGCTTTTCATTCCTAACAGAAAATCTGCTGGCACTGATTTACCTGAATTTAGGCAATATAAAAAAAGCCACATTCTAGTTTTGGCTTTCTTGTCATGATAAAATCATGATTGGTTTGGGATATTATTTCTTGTTCCAAACTGCATGACAGCTGATACAACTTCATTTATACACTTGCACTGGGTGAAGATATGGGGGAAGGAGGCCATCAAGCTTTATCTTTTTTTTTAATTAGGTTATTTAAAAAGTGCTTCTGTACTACCTCCAACTACCCTACTTAATACCCAGACTTCCCACATCCTCCTCCAAGGTCTAGCCCAGTGAATAACCATGACTTCTTCATCCATGCCTCTTCCACAGTTAGCAATATCTAGCCTGAGTCTCACAACCAGTACCATTCTTGTACCCCAAAGGACCTCTAGGCTTTAGCCAGGATCTCTTCTACTTATTCCTCAAACCATAGGACTGTCCTCTGTTACACACAACTGTTGTACCCTGACCTATCTATCACTACAACCCAGGCTTGGAACAGGAAGCATATCCTAGTACCAACTCAGTCTGCTCTGCCCACCTGACTTTGTTTTATCCAAGCCACATCCAACCTCTAGACCCAATCATCTTTCACATCATCTCTTCTCATCAAACCTTCTCCATCCACAGCAAACTGAAAACTAACAAAGGAAGTTCGCATGCCAATATTTCCTTGTAGGAATACCAACAATATGAAAGATCAAGTCAGTATCCTTTCTTAAAAATCTACTGTATAAATGCTTGAAAATTAGAATTGGTTAGAAAAATTCAAGGACACAGTTGTTAAAAGAAAAATCAAAAATATTCTCAAAGAATCCAAGGAGTTTAAAGAAGACACAAACTAAGCACTCAATGAAATCAAAGGGAAAGAGCTTATGGAGAATAAATGCCTTACTGATGTCCAAGAAAATACAACTGTAAAGCTGATGAAAATGGCAAAGATGATCCAGGATGTGAAAATGGACTGTAATAAAGGGGTAGAAACATTGAAGAGGATTCAAGCTGAAACACAAATGGAATGAAAACACCCAATAATCCAATTAGAAATCTCAATGGGAAACCTTACACATAGAATAAGCCAAGCAGAAGACAGTATATTAAATGTCAAAGATAAACAAAGAGTATCTAGACTAAATATGCAAGGAACATGAAAAAAATTAAATACACAAGAAAAGAACATGCAGAACATTTTGACACCATGAAAAAAAAATCAAACCTTTAAATTATAGGCATGGAAGAACAAGAAGAATCCCAATCAATGATGTAGACCAGATAATTAACAAAATCATAGAAGAAAATATGCTCAAACTAAGGAAAGATACACTCATATAAAAATGAGAAGCACATTGAATAACAAATAGACAACACCAGAAAGTAGAATTCCCATGATATATCATAGTTAAAATATTAGGTATCAATAAAGAAACATTAGGTATATATAACAAAGAAAGTATATTGAAAGCAACAGGAGAACAAAACCAAAGTCCCATGTAAAAGAGTAACAGCTGATTTCTTAGTGGAAACTTTGATAAGCAGGTAGAGCAATGTATGCCAAGTCCTAAATGACAATGATGGCCAATGAATACTACAACAGCAAGAAAAAATATCTGCTACAAATAATAAGAAAGGAAAAACTTTAAGAAAACACAGGAAGCATTATTTGAGATTTCAGGTTGAAGAAGAGAATTAGCATAGTATAGATATTGTGGAAAGAAATATGAATTCATAACTACTAGAACTCAAAATACCACCGAGATACAAACAACATCACCAAAAATTAACAGCAAAATAACACTGACCAAAATTAACACACACATTTCAATAATAGCTAAATATCAAAAGCCACAATTATTTAATCAAAAGAAGCAGGCTGAATTGATCGAGAAACACAATCTATTTTTTATTTACAAAAAATTCATCTGAATTTTAAATATAAGCGTCATCTTAGAGTATACTAACTGATTAAAAAATACTCTAATCAAATGGACTAGGAATAAAGCAGGCATCACTACCCTAATATCAGACAAAATATACTTCAAACTAGAACTAATCAGAGGAGACAAAGAGGGAATCATCATCCTAATTAAGAGAAAAGTTAACCAAGAAGGTTCTACTATCCTAAAACAATATGCAATATACTCTAGTGGGCCAAAATACATTAAAACATCTATAACTGAATTGAAAGACACCAATTAACATCAATCAAGAGTAGGTGATTGCAGTATCCCACATTTTCAAGTAGACACATTATTCAGATGAAAAAACAATAGAAACAAATAGAATAACATCAGAATTATTTGACATTACATATTAAATGTTTTAATGTAATTAATTTTATAAATTAAATATATTAATAATTAAACTAACAGATTTCTACAGTATATTATATCTAAACACTCACACTTTTCTGAAATAAACCACATCTTATGAAAAAAGTAACTCTTTACCAGTTCAAAAAGATTAAAATCACTACCTGCATCCTGACCACAATGCAATAACACATAAAATTTACAGCAGTCTCTACAAATATCTAGTCAACACCCAAATTCTTATAGAATGAACAACTCATTACTGATTGATTGATAATAAATGTGTCAAAGCAAAAATAGTTTAAAATCTTAAGATATATTACAGAACCATGGTAATGAAAGCAATATTTTATTAGCACAGAAAAAAGGACATGTAGAAATATCCAGGATATATAAAATTTCAGAAAACTGTAGTGGTATTTGCTCTGCCCATGACCCTAGGCTATAGGGTCCAAAGGAGGCGGACCTGCTGTTGTATGTAACATCTGATAAGGAGCTTCTCCCTCCTCCAGCCTGCAAGGTGGATTCAGTCCCCATGAGATCAGAGGATGACTTCTGCTATCTACTCCATTCTGTAATCGTGAGTGTATTGGCTCGATTTATATCTTAGTAAATTGTTACCCATTTAATAGATTCACATGGATTGATATGCCCCTTCTCCCTGCTCCTTATCAAAGGTCACTTAGGACAGCAGGAAGCACTGCCTTCTTTGGGCCATATAGCCCAGGGTCATGGGCGGAGCAAACACCACTACAAAAAGCAATGACCCATTTGAAAGACTGGTCTTGGAAATGAACAGAGTTCTCAAAAGAAGGGAAAAGTGGCTAAGAAATATCTCAGAAAAATCTTTCTTAGTAATTGGGGAAGTGCAAATCAACACAACTTCCAGTTTTCATCGTACTGAAGTCAGAATGGCAAAGGTCTCCGAAACAATAGCAGATGCTATAGGTCTTGTGGGAAAAAAGACTCGTATTCACTCTTGGTGGGATGGCAAACTGGTTCAGCCCTTGTGGGAATCCCTGTGAAGAATTCACAAAAATTAAAAATAAATATACAATATGACTCAGCTCTACCTCCTTATCATATGCCCAAAGGACCCAACATCTTATCCCAGAGATACTTTTTCAGCCATGTTCACTGTTGCTTTATTACACTCTAGCTAGGAAATGGAAACAATCTAAATGTCCTTCAATTGATTAATGGATAATGAAAATGTGGTACACATACACCCTGTAATACTATTCATCTGTAACAAAAAAATGAAATCATGAATTATGCAGGTAAATTGATGGAACTACAAAAGATCATGTTGAGTGAGGTAACCCTGACACAGAAAGAAAAAATTTGTATGTCCTTCCTCATCTAGGCCCACATCTTCTGACATGAGAACATAGCCTGAAATAACCAAGAACCAGGAAATTAAAAACATAGTCAGGATAGGAGGATTGGGGAACAATAGAAAGCTGAATCTCAGGGTACAAGTGATCTGAGCAGGGAAATGAGAAAGAGACAGTCTCTGTTAAGAGAGGGAGTTAAATACAGGAAAAAGGAAGGAAAGAAGCTAAAACAACCTAAGGCTATTTGAAAGGTCATAAGGTGTCATATTATTAACTATATATCTAAAAAAGTATAACATATAATTCTATATATAAATATACATATATAGTTTTAATAAACTTGTCTCATCTCAGCTGCCAACGCTCCTTCTAAGCACCAAAGAGCACCTTAAAAAATACTGGACACTTGAGATTTCCTTTTTTGAGTTGTCTGTCAGAGGTTTTCAAGGGACTCCCAAAACATGCAGCCTATTTCTGTTGCCCTTGGTTACCAACCCCCACCTTAGAGGTAGGCAGTCAGTCCCTTTTACTGAAAACACTATACACTTCAGAAACAGGACCAAGAGCATCTGAGCTGGAAAGGATCTGAAGTATTCCTCTCTAAGGACTAGCTTTTCTGGAACAAGAAGGCACCATGCAAGTTTCTAAAGGAGGGAAGCAAACCAAAGTTCCATCCAGCTGTGAAGCCTGTGAACCATATCAATTACCAGCATGGTATGATAACTCAAAGGGTGTGGTTGTGGCACACACACCTTGGTAATAACCAACAACTCTGTAAGTGGTCTTAAGACCCACTCAACAAGAGAGAAACCTTATCTCATACTGGAAACACAGTTAAATAATTGGTGCTAGCGAAATCATGATCAATAAAGGCGACTCTACACATACTAGTTTACTAAACTAGCATGATCACTAACAAAAATCTAAACATTTATCATTTTACTACAAATAAATGTAACCTTCACCTCTCATTAAGGAAACTTCTCTGCAACCAATGGAGGCCTCTACAGAAAATCACAACCAATCAAACTGTAGAGTTGTGGAACCCAGTCTTAATGGATACAGCTATAAAACCCTATGGATTAGGGAACAATGGAGAAGAGGAGAAGGAAAGAGTGTTAAGAGCCTGAAGATCTATCTGTGAGACCATGTCTCCTGGTAATCTCAGAAGCCACACTCATAAAGCCTCATTAACATGACTACCTAAACATGAGCTGAACAAAGACTATAGCAGTGGACATGCCAAAGTGGGTAGGAAAAGCCCATGAGGCCTCAACCTTGTACACAGAACTACAGGCAAACATGGAACACTGAGAGTGAGAAACGGCCTTCCTCAGGAGAGAGCACACTACCTGGTTATTCAGTACCAAATGGTCTTTCCTGTTCTCATAATATATACGTGCAAATAACATTATACAGACTGAGCAGGTTATATTTAGGAATACGTATGTATAATAACATTAATAAAAAAAGAGGTCATAAATTTGAAAGAGAATTGGGAGATGAATAGAACAGTTTGAAATACTGAAAGGGAAGAGGGAAATGCAATAATATTAAAATCTCAGAAGTCAGAAGAAAAAAAAGAAGAGCCCCAAGAGGCTTTCTTTCCTTTCCTAATTAGGAATTGGATCTCTAATTTTCCATAAACGCAAGTGATAAGACTAGGTGTAGAGACTATTGTATAAACTGTTGTGGGACGAGCTAAATAAGGAAGAAGGGAGCAAAGTCTGGAAGTGACGTTTCCCAGAAAAGAGCATCTTCTTTAGCATTCACATCTTCCTTTGTATTCCATTATTTCAAACTTGTCTTCATTGAAGCTCCAGGTCAGTAGTAGAAAGTTTGCCTATTATGAAGTGCTTGATTGGATCCCTTTAATAAATAAAAGGAACAAAAGTTACCTGGATTTAAGTTCCAGGCAAATATTTCATGGAGCGGTGGTCATGGATACCTTAGTTCAGGATCTTATTGTGTAGCTCAGCTTTTAGCACAGGGCTTCACTGTCTGAAATTGTGTGAATGGATCCATGAGCAGATCAACTAGCTGAGGTTTCCCAGTAGCTGTCCTCAGGTGTAGTAACAGGCAGACAGGCAAAGATATGTGTAACAAACATCAGTTGTACTTCTGTACAGTACATGGATGGGAAAAATTACTATGAGTGGAGAATCAGAAGTACAAACACACACAGCCAATATTTATTTTCTCCTTGTCATAAGACACGTAGCCTGATGGTTCACCACAATTACCATGACCAGGAGTTTTTCTGGTGTCCTGAGTCTTTTTCCTTCTTACTCTCTTCCTGCCACTTCCGTACTACTTGACTGTAGATATTATGCAGTTTCCAGGTCTACATACTGGCAACTCCACCTGAAGGAAACTTACCTCTAGAAATTCGATTCATTGTTCATTAATTCTGTTCTCTAATAAAGATGTTTCTTGTTCCTTCTCTCATACTTTATAAACTACATGTCAATCTCCAAAGCTATTTTCATTTCTGAAATTGACTGGTCTGCCTGTGAGTTTATAGAAAGTCCTAGTTTCCAATAAATTAATATTTTTTAATTTTTGAAATTAGCATATAATTTTATTATTTTCCCCATTCCTTTCTTCATTCCCGGCCCTTTGCTCTCTTTTAAATCCATGACCTCTGGTAAATTAAAAAAAAAATGTTTAGTGTGTGTGTTCCAAAATATATAAGGAAAATCTTTTCAGTCTGTATAATGTTACTTCCATCTACAACTCTTTTACCCAAGTAAATTAGTGAATTAATTTTTGAGAAGCACAGTCCCGGTTACCTTTGAACTCTGGCAGCATTCTAGATGGTGTACTTCTTGTTGCTGAGTTGAATATGTTGGAGAATAGAAGTGAATGAAGGAGGTACCTCAGCTAATACTCTCAACACTAGATTGAAAACATTGAAAACATGATAATTGTTAGAAAGATGGCTTAGCAGCAAAAAGCATTCACCACTCAATTGTGAGAAACAGAGCTTGGATCTCTGCCTATACCACTTAGTTCATATATGCCTATAACTCTATTTCTGAGGGATCTGACATTCTTTTTTGGCATCCTAGGGTAACTTCACACATTTTTTGCATGATCTCACACAGACACAGAGACATGTATACACACACATACACACACACACACACACACACACACACACACACACACTTTAATAAAAGACATAGGTGGGCTGATTTCCATAGATTTGCTGTTCTCTGCCCTCCAACTTTCATGTTATCTATACTGGTATTCTCCCAACCATGGCCTTACCTGTTTCATAAGTTTACCAGTTTCTTCTCCTCACTCTCTAAGCAAATTATATAAATCATTGTTGCATGCTATGCACTTAGGACTGTTGTTGTCCAGTTAATCATTTGATGAAGCAAAGAACGAGGGTGTCATCTATTCATGCTTAGCTGGACCTTTCAAAAGATCACTACTCATCACCTTACCTCATGAAACTCACAAGGTAACACTCATGAGGAAGGAGAAGACATTCCTCTCTTCATTCATGTGTCATATAATTGTTTAAATAGAGAATGCTCATTGGTGAGACTGTCTGGTTAGAAAAATTTCTGCCAACTAAGCATTAGGATCTGAATTCATATCCCCAGAACCCATGTGAAAGCAGGCTGTGGATGCATGCTGTAAACCCAGAGCAAAGGCGTGTATGGGCAGATGAAAATCTTTGATGTCCATTGACCAGCCTAGCTAGCCCTATCTGTGAGATTCTACTTCAGTGTCTTAGTCTCAAAAACTAAAATGTCAAAAGTGATCTAGGAATACACCTCACATTGACCTCTGTCGTCCACATATGTATGCACATGTACACGAGCACCAACATACACTTGCACAGAAACATAAAGTACAACACATACACATATGAAAGCCACAGCACATCAGCCACAAACAAAGAAAAATTATGAGTACGTGAAATAAAATTAATAGAAAATACCAAATTGTCATCTCAAAAGTGAATACCAAAAATTTAATAGTGTAATAAGATATGATGTCAACATGAAAAGAGCCTGCATTTCCACACTACAGCCTAAAATCTTCTAAAAATGTAACCATAATTTAAAACACTTCTTCTTCCACTAGAAAGCTCTCTTCCCCACAAATTAGTAAAGTAGGGTTGCCATGACAAAGCCCAGGAATACATATCTTATTTGTTTATTTAGGCCATGCATTTTGTTTGTGATACACTGGAGTTTTTAAATGATCATTCTAAGAGATATACACTAGATTTTTGACAACAATATGCTCTTACTTGCTACGGGGGAGATGCATTAAACTCACTGATTTCTGCTTTTCTTGTTACTATCTGTTTCTTCCTGATTGTTCTACTGTTTTCTCACCCACATTCTGGTTTCCACATTTGAAACCATGGTCGATGATTTCTAATTCTCTTCTTGAACAAATTTTAATGGCATACAGTTTTCTTTAAGCATTATTTTAGAAGCATATCATACATTTAATTTATATTTTACCCTTTATTTGATATTTAAAAATGCAAATATCTCTTAAAATATTTTGCTGATGACATACTTAAAAGAATACAGTTTATCTTCCAAGTTTTCAAAAGTTATCAACTATATTCTAGCTATTTTATTGATACTATTTATTTTAATTAAACCTGGGTGGAAAATTATTTTGATTTTTATATCTTTTTGAAATTTGTTGAAGAAGACTGGAGAAATGTCTCAGTACTTAACTGTATTTAGTGCTCTTTCAAAGGACTCAACTTTAGTTCCTAGAAACTGGTGCAGGCAGGTCACAACTGCCAATTATTCCAGTTTAAGGTGATCTAGTGCCTTTATCTGGCCTCAGCAGGGAACTACACTCTCATATAGACACATTGAGACTCACACACATAATTAAAAACAAAATAAATCTCTAGAACATATTGAGAACTCTTTTATGATATAGTGTATAAGATACATATATATTGATATAGAGGATATGTCTTACATACAAATATATTTTACACATACAAGCATATATTTATGTATATATACATATACATATTTACATATAAATATGCATATAAATACATACGTACACACACACACATATGGTATATTCCATGTACAGTAGATAACAAGTCCATCACACTACTATCTCTGATTGAGTATTATACAAATGTCAATAACATCAAATTGATTCACAACACTACTCAGGTCTGTTACATACTTATTGTTTTCTCCCTGATTGATCTATCAATCACAGAGAAAGATTTACCAGCCTGTATAATGACTTTGAGTGCAGACCTATCTACTTTACCCTCTACTTCGTTCCCTTTTTCCCTATTGTATTTTGAGATGCTAGTGGCATGGGTAACTAATTCAGGTGTTTAGTTTTCTTGGATAATTGATCAATTATCCTTATGGACTGTCACTCATCATAGCAAGTTATCTTCCTCCTTCTGACTATGTCACTATGCTGTAATCATTTCCACTCTATTTTTAACCTGATGAACATTATAATTAAATATGTTTTGTACACCGAGTATTCAGGTGAATTTTGTTCTTTTTATGCAGTTATTTTTATCCATGACTCGAATTGGAAAAGATCACTGAGCTAGATGGATTAAAATCTATAATAACTCTGCTTTATTCTTACTGCTTTTATTTTACATCTCTGCTTATTACCCCATTTCTGTATCTCCCTTCATTCATAGCTAGGCATTCCACATGATATCATTTATGCCTTTAGCATAGGTTTTATACTTTTGAAAAAGATACCACTGTTAGGATGGCTTCCACAGGTTTACAATATACATTTTAACTCAACCTAATTTCAACTATTAGTAAATACTGTACTGCAGTACAAACATTTTAGGTGTGTTCTTGTCTTTTATAACGGTATTGTTGTCATTTGTTTCTCTTACCAGTATGCTATAATTATCTAATATATTGCTGTTATTAAATTAAAATTATATTTATCTTTTGACTTGAATAAAGTCAAGGAAAAAATTGGCTAATTTTTCATTAAAAATGACTTATTGGAATGTATATTTGATTGGGCTCTGTCTTCGTTAGGGTTTCTATCGCTGTGAAGAGATACCATGGCCAGAGTACCTCTTATAGAGGAAAACATTTAATTGGTTGGTTTACAGTTCAGAGGTCCAATCCATTATTATCATGGTGGGATGTGGAAACGTATGGACAGACATGGTGCTGGAGAGGTAGCTGAGAGTTCTATATCTTTTGTTGGCAACAGGAAGTAAACTGAGATACTGGGCATGGCTTGAGGGTATATGAGACCTCAAAGCTTGCCTCCACAGTGACACACTTCCTCCAAGGCCATACCTACTCCAACAGAACTACACCTCCTAGTAATGTCATTCCCTATGAACTTATGGCGGTCAGTTCCATTCAAAGGACCACAGGTTCTAAGGTGGAATCTTTATTTTTCCTAATAAACTTTGTCTCACTGGGGCCCACCATGCTCCAATATCCATTTCCAAGCTCATGATCATTGAGAAGTCTCTAGTAAAGCTCAGTGGGTCACAAAACAAGGCAAAAATATAAATGTGGGAAAGGAATATAAGTGAAGAAGAGGAATTGACAAGTGGGAGGTGTAACTAATTAGAATACAATTTTTTTATGTGTTTGAGTGTTTACCTCCATGTATGTATATGCACCTCATGCTACAGTACCCATGGAGGTCAGAAGAATCTTGCAGATCCCAAGTGACGGGGATCAGAGAAATTCATCAGCTATCATATGGTTTCTGGGGACAGAAACCACGTCTTCTGTAAGAACCAGTGAAAGATACCTCCTGCCATTAGAACATACGTTATACATATGTGAAAAGACAATGTTTATTAACAAGTAATTATGTGCTGGCTTTCTGCTTACAAGTGTTGATGTAATTTATTCCCTATTATTCTATGCAAGACATTTGACTTTAGAATTTTATATTTGTCTTTGGTGTTTCAGAACTTAGACACAATAAATCTAAAGGGTGTGTGTGTGTGTGTGTGTTTGTGTGTGTGTGTGTGTGTGGTGTGTGTGTGTGTGTGTGTGTGTGTGTGTGTGTGTGTGTGAGAGAGAGAGAGAGAGAGAGAGAGAGAGAGAGAGAGAGAGAGAGAGATTCCTAGAATATTCAATATTCTTCTAAATATTTCTCACAATTTTTATTTCTATAGACATTTATCTCATTGGTCCATTGTCTATATTTTCTACCAAATCCTTTGATATATGCATACATGTCTATTTTGAATTCATTGTCTGATAATTCTAATATTTTAAGTACATCTTAGTCTAGTTCAGATGATTGCTATGTATGGTTAATTATATATTTTATCACTTTGGAAATGCTTTGTAATTTTAGTTGCTTGTTTGTTTAAACACAACTTGTATCAGTAATAGAGACTAAAGATAAAAACAGCATGGAAATTTCCATTGTTCTGGATAGGAGTCAGCTGTACTTAATGTTCCCGGTAGCTTTAGTTACCAGAATCTTCCTCAGCTGATCTTTCCATCTCTTTCGGTTCCTGTTGCCTGCTGGGGATTCTTTTGTCCCTGTCCTTGGAAGAGGCTGTATCTTGGGGTTCTCAAAGTGACTGCTTTATCATTATCAAAGGCTTTCTGTCTTCACCGTACCACCAGCTGTACTGCAGAGAGGTGGCTTGTGGGAGGTTAATCAGCTTCTGATGAGTAGAATAGCTGTCCAGAGGCCCTGCCTCTGACTGATGGGGCACAATGCTTCTGTCCCTCCCTCCCTTCCCTCTTCCTCACCCTGCACTCCCTCTTCACAGCACAGTCCCCAATCTGTCTTCTGGAAGCTTTCTTTCCTTGTATCTGTGGCTTACTTCTTATGTAATAAGGGAATAAATGTAAAGCATGGGGGAAAGTTTCTTTTTTTTTCCCACATTAGTTTCCTTTTAATATAAACCTATTCCAAAGAGAAGACTAAAAATAAATTACTTATCTCCAACTCTAACTAAAATTTTTAGTTTTATCATTTTTCAACTATTATCTTTGTTCTATCTTAATGTTTCCTCTCTAGATTTTCATTGATAGTGTTTTATATACTAAAATCACAACAGGTTGAAATGTGTGAGATAAAACAGAGACATATACATCTTTAAGAGATTCTATAGAAGTATAATTTTGTTCTGAGGTGTCCCTTCAGTCAGTTTGCCGACTAACATTAAAAAAAAACCAAATATGTGTCCGTGATCATTTATTATTAGTTCAAAATACAACTTGCCTGCTTTAGTAGAACACACTACTACTAATGGATGCTAGAAGTAGAAAGACAGTCTTAAGATGTATGAAAGAGCTACACTGTTCTTCACAAATCTATAAGAACTTAGATTTAGTCCCACCTGTCTCCTTCTCAACAGTTCTGCTTAAATGCAGAGGTCTATAACATGTTTCTAGTTCTGACATCCACATTCATATCATTTTATACGTGCTTTTCAGATGCTGCGGTTCTTTGTCATCTGTTCAGGGAGCAGGTAAGCATTTGCTTGATTTTTCAAAATATTCTCTGCATGTTTGAGATTATATAATTGCATCATTTCTCCCTTCCTTTTCCTCCTTCCAAACCCTCACACATATCTCTCCATGCCCTCTTTCAAATCAATGGCTTCTTTTTTCATTACTTGTTCTCATATGCATATGTATATTTGTATATACATTATATATATATATATGTATGTATGTATTCCTAAATATAACCTGTCCAGTCTGTATAATATTACTTGTATGTTTTCAGAGCTGACCACTAGGTATTGAATAAATAATTAATGAGCTCTTTCCTGGGAGACATTATTCATCCTACTCTCAGAACTCCTTGGCTGCCTGTAGTTTTTTGTGTAGTACTGAAACCTCACGAGCTTTGCCCTGTCCATTTTCACATATCCATTGGTGTCCATTTTGTTCAGGTCATGTTTGGGAATTCATGGTGGTGAGACTTTATCAGTGCAACTTCTGACATTTCTAGGAGACACATTCCTACAGAAAACTTCCTTATCTTATGACTCTTAAAATATTTCCTGTGATTTTTGACTGAATAATGTTACAGTTCCAGTGAGTAGTAAACAGTATGACTTCAAACAGTGGGAAAATGCATCCTGGAGGCAGACTTCATAAGGCTCATTTATTAATCTCTCCATTAGTGTTGGGAGCCAATCCTATGCATTCTGTGTTTTCAGTAGCTTCCTACCTTGAAGCAAAGAATTTATTTATTTAATTAGAAAAAGGATGGTATGGGCCAAGAGTTGAACCTCTGGACCTTCAGGAACTTGGGCAAATGATATAAAATCCCTTCTTCTCATGGAATAGTACCAATGTTTTCCACACAGTGGATTTAGGACTATATTGTGGATCATGGTAGACAAAAATTTAAAACACAAGACAACTGGCACTTAAGTGCACATAGAGAGACTAACATAAAACAATTACATATTTACATAACCTTAGTATCTCACATTATAATGCAATGGTCATGTTAGTTGTGTTGTTTATAGGAAAAATGGATACAATTTTATATGACCATTATAAAGGAATCAGACCAGTCTCTAAAAGTCAATCACCATGATTTATCTTGTAGTGGTTATTAGAATTTAAATGAGTTAATAAAATTATGTGTATATCTCTGCCATGATAATGGAAGCCAAACCCTTTAGAGGAACAAATGGGGTTAATGAGTTAAGTAGGGGACTGGCAAATGAGAGTTAAGTGGCCTATAGGGATAATGTGCTCAATGTAGATTATATAAAATAATTTAAAAGCTAGAAAATTGGAGAAATCAAAGTATTTTGAGTTAAGCATTGGGTAAAGAGCAATAAAGGATATTTGCTATGATTTTATAGAGTTATAGAAATGATAGAAGAGATATTGTAGATTCTTGGAGAACAAACATTATCCAAAATAGAAGCACCTTCTGTGGATGCTGTGGAGGTGAATGTTTACATGTGCACGTATGTGTGTGTATGCATGCATATGCACATTTGCACATGTGTTTCTGTATGTGAATGCACATGCTTGCACTTATATCTGATGGCACATATGTGTGGTCACACAAGTGTGTGTATACTCATGCACTTGCATATGTGTTTGTACATGTATTTATGAATAAGTGCATGTGCACATGCATGTATGTGTGTATGTAAATGTGTTTTTACACCTATATGTGTGTGAGCCTGTACGTGTGTGTGTGTGTGAGTGATTTATAGGAAACACATTTTTCCCTATTCACAAATTTTCTAGACAAAAACTGCACATGGTGATTTGAGAGCTGGAAGTTCTATTCTCCTCTTTGTTCCCCGTTGTCACTGTTATTGGCATCATGATAATGCATTTTCATCCAATTATGAGAGTGCATAGAGGATGACATATCCAAGAGCTCTGGGCTGAACACCAACACTGCTTCCTGAGTGAGATAAACAAACAACAAACCAAAAGACTTAAGGCCCATGGTTTCCCAAAGTCTCTGATTCATCTATAAGTAATTCCCATGAAGTGAGTAAAGTTCACACTTATGAGAAATGACAAACTTGTTTTGAATTTAAGATACAGAAGAGCAGGGTGAGATGCCTAGCTCAAGAGAGTTCTTCTGAAAATAGATTTCTGTAGAAAGTTTCATCCCTCCAATTGTTGAGAGAGAAATTATATCCTATACAAGCTTACCAATACCTTACTCCTTTTGGTAAGAAAACAAAGGAAGGCCACTTTAAACCTGACTAAACATGGCTTTTCCTTACTTATTCAGTTGCATAGGAAAAGTACACTGTAATGTTTAACTCTCTAATATATGCCATAAAAGATTCTAGCAATACTGCCAGGCTGACTACTTAGTCATTCAACTGCTCACAAATTATATGTGTGGCTATGCACTGTCGCATGAGATTACTTTGTGCAAGAAAGCTTTGTTTGGACAAAGTAATTTGATGAATGTCAGAGCAAAATGTATATATAGAGATATAGATATAAGGAATGGGCCAATCTGATTTCTGTTTGACTCCCATGCAAATCACATCCCTAGAATATTTCCATGAGTTGCTGAAATACTAGACTGGTAGACAGGGCACACTCTGGTCATGATTAGGAAGAATTATTTGAAAGGTTTCAAACATTCTTTTTAAAATCATGTGTTTATAGAAACATCAGAGAATATATAGCATATTTTAATACTTTATGATTAAAAGATTCAAGTAAAAATGATATTATATTTTTGGTTGTGAGCCTAGCCTTTATTGGTTGAGCCATAAACCACAGAGTATTGGCATAAAAAACAGACAGGCTGATCCATGGAACAAATTGAAGACTCAGACATTAATCCAGATATCTATGGACACCTGATTTTTGATAAAGAAGCCAAAACTGTACAATGAAAAAAAGAAAGCATCTTCAACAAGTGGTGCTGGTCTAAACTGATATCAACATATAGCAGATTGCAAATAGATCCGTATATATCACTTGGGCAAAACTCAAGTCCAAGTGGATCAAAGACCTCAACACAAACTTGGACACAGTGACCTTGATAGAAATGAAAGTGGGGAATAATCTTGAATGAATTGGTACAAGAAACAACTTACTGAACAGAACACCAATCATGCAGGCACTAAGATCAACAATCAATAAATAGGACCCCATGAAACTAAAAACCTTCAAGGCAGAGGACAAAGTGACAAAATGGCAACCTACAGAATGCCAAAAGATCTTCACCAACTCAACATTGGACAGAGAGATGATTTCCAAAATATATAAAGAATTAAAAAAAAACCTAGACATCAACAAATCTAATAATCCAGTTAGAAATGGGGTACAGATCTAAACAGAGAATTCTCAACAGAGGAATCTCAAATGGCCAAGAAACATCTAAAGAAATGTTCAACATCATTAGCTATCAGGGAAATGCAAATCAAAATGACTCTGAGACTCCATCTTACTACTGTCAGAATGACCAAGATCAAATCAAAAGTCACAGCTCATGCTGTCTAGGATGTGGAGCAAGGGGAACACTCCCCCATTGCTGGCAAGAGTATAAACTTATACAGCTACTTTGGAAATCAACATGGTAGTTCCTCAGAAAATTGGGATTCAACCTACCTCAAAACTCAGCTGTACTACTCCTAGGCACATACCCAAAGACAGCTCTAACATACCACAAGGACAACTGTGTTCATAGCAGCTTTATTTGTAATAGCAGGAACCTGGAAATGACCTAGATGTCCAGCAACAGAAGAATGGATAAAGAAAACGTGGTACATTAACACAATGGAGTATTACTCAGAGGTTAAAAACGTCATCATACAATTTGCCAGCAAATTGATGAAACTAGAAAAAAATCATCCTGAGTGAGGTAACCCAGTCCCTGAAAGACAAACATGGTATGTACTCACTTGTAGGTGGATATTAGCCATAAAATAAAGGATAACCATGCTACAATTCTCAGACACAAAGAGCTAAGAAACAATGAAGGTTCAGAGGCTTGGAGGGCACACAAATCTCACTGTGAAAGGGAAATTAAATAGACATCATAGGTGGACAGTAGATGTGGAGGGTGGGCATGGGAACAGGAGGGATCAAGTGGGCAAAATATGGATGGAGAGAGTATTGGGGAAGACAACTGGAATCAGGAGTACCTCTGAGATGATGTAGGAACCTAGTGTGATGGAAACTCCCAGAAATTTATGAGGGGGAGCCTAGCTAAGACTCCTAGCAATGGGAGATATGGAGCCAGAGCTGGCCATCTCCTGTAACCATGTAAGACTTGCAGTGGAGGGACTGGGACACCAACCCAGCCACATCACCTATGTGGTACATTTGCCCTGTCTATAAGATATCCCAAGACAAAGGTGGCACAGAAATTGTCTGAGTGGCCAACCAATAACTAGTTCAGCTTGAGACCTATACTGAGAGGAAGTCCATACCTGACACAGCCTGGACAGCTAAGACTCAGATGCTGGACAACCCAGAAGCCTAGGATAGAACCAAACATGACTGGCAAAAAAAGAAAAGAAGTCGATGAAATGATTCCTAATGCTATTCTGCCATACTCATAAATCATTGCCTTAGCCCAGTTGCCATGAGAGAGTCTTTACCCAGCGACTAATGGAAACAGATACAGAGACCCAAAGCTAAACATTAGGAAGATCTTGGGGAATTCTGTGGAAGAAGAAAAGGAAGGTTTATGGAAGTCAGAGAGGCCACAGACACTAGAAGATACCAAAGGACCACAGAATCGCCTAGCCTGGCTCATAGGGCCTCACAGAGACTGAACCACTAAGCAGAGAATTTGCATGGGACTGACCTAGGCCCTCTGCACATATGTTAGACTTGGGTAGCTTGATCTTCTTGTGGGACTCCTTGTAGGACTGCTTTTGAGACCCTTTCCTCCTACTGGCTTGCCTCCTCAACCTTAATAGGAGAGGAGGTACCTAGTCATACTGCAATCTGATATTCTGTGGCTAGCTGATGTACATGGGAGGCCAGCACTTTTTTGAAGAGAAAGAAGGAGTGGTTGAAGGAGGAGGGGAAGTTGGGGGAAGGGACTGGGAGAATGGGGGGAGCGAGGAGAAAATATGAAGGGGCTGGGAAAATTAATTAATTAATAAAAATATAAAAAAAGGAAAGAAAATGACATAATGAGTATCTCCAACTTAGTGATGCTGATTTTTGGATTGGAAGAAAAGTGTCACCATTTTAAGTTTCTTAGTTTATTTCTAAGATTCATGTTAAGTAAATATGTAAAAATTTAGTTTCTGCTACAAATATTTGATTATGGATAGGATGGGCTATCCTCATCTTATGGGCAATATAGGGAAGAGCTCAGGCTTCCTGGTGCACTGTCTTGCATATGTAGGACAAGAAAAGGGACTCTGAGTTGCATGTCTCTATGGAATTGTTTGTCCTGAGGCATTTCTTTTCCATTGGTTTCCATATTCTTAGACAGGTGGTATCTATGTCTAATTTTGGGTGTTGCATTCTAAAAGAGATTTTGGAAGATAAGCATATATCTGTACTGCCCAGAGAGCCCTCATTTATTGATACTGATTACCTCTTATATGTAACTCATATGTTTTGCAAATATGAATATTGTATAGTATATTCATTTCAATGTACTTATTGAAAGAACTACTTTTCCAGTACCAATGGGTAATGAAACTGTGGTCTGTATCTTCAGTCACAAAGAACAGGTTATTGTTTTATATGCAACAAAATGTTAGGGAGTAGAGATTGTTATGTTTAGTTAAATAAGCCTGTGGTGATATTTTATTTGTGCTGAAATGTGGTGGTATTTTACTTGTATGCTAATAAATAAAGTTTGCCTGGAGATTAGAGGACACAGCCAGCCATAAACAAAAGTTAGGCAGTGGTAGAACACACCCTTAATCCCGATCACATGGTAAGCAGAGTCTCTGTGTGTTCAAGGACACACTAGGGAACAGCCAAGCATGGTAACACATACCTTTAATCCCAGTACCAACCATAGAGATCTGGAGGCCTGTAGAGACAGGCAGTGACAAGGAAGTGATGTAGGTGGGCTAAGAGCCAATGAGAGGGCAGAACAGCAAGGTAATAAAAGCCTGGGTAGACAGGAAGCAGCTCTCTCTTTTGGGCAGCTATGGTGGTGTGGTGAGTTAAGGCTAGCTGGTGACTCTCACTATTTCCCTGATTTCTACAGCTTTCACCCCTACATTTGGCTCTGTGTTTCTTATTTAATAAGACTGTTTAGAAATTTGTCTATATAAGCCATTTAAAAAAAATCACAGCCGGGCGGTGGTGGCGCACGCCTTTAATCCCAGCACTCAGGAGGCAGAGGCAGGTGGATCTTTGTGAGTTCGAGGCCAGCCTGGTCTACAGAGCAAGATCCAGGAAAAGGCTCAAAGCTACACAGAGAAACCCTGTCTCAAAAAACCAAAAAAAAAAAAAAAAAAATCACATGTAGAATCCTGATTTTTTAAGATGAATGTAAAAATTAACTATGAAGAGGTGGTTCAACAGTAACAAAAAAAAGCAAGAGATGGCAAATATTTGGTATATCACCAACATGTACACTTATTGTATATACTGTTAAAATAACCTGGTGAAGCCAGTGTTAGTACAATTAATATATACTTAGTTAAAAGAGATATTTAATTTAAAATTCATCTCTATTAAATTATACTAATTTCTATCCATAGTACCTCAAAAACAGTAAAGAAAATGAAAAGGAAAAGATACAAAGATAAAATGTGTTTTACTTTGTGGCCTGGTATTGTCCCTATTCTGATTTTTAAATTGTTGTGCATTGTTCTTCCCCTATGAATTTACAAATCAAAGATGGAGTACACACAGTGGAATCTAAGGTTAACTGTAATGTTACCATAAAGGATGAGTGGTCTAAAAGCATCCTCGCTCCCCCTAAGCCCAATTTGTGCTACTGGAGATACTGACACACAGGAAGATTCTTCATCTAGTTATGTGTCATTGGGGGATTTTTATTGATTATGGTTTTCTTGGACCTCTGCTGATTAATTTATGTGATACAAGACTGGTTTGAATGAAAGCTACAAGTGTCTAGCCACAATGATTATCACTCAACCATTTCATCTACAGAGAACTTGACTAGCACTGCCTCCACCACTGAGCATCCAAAACTGTCTGGTATCTTCTGGAACCTTACAGACTGATGGATTAATATAGTTTAAATATATATATGCAATGTATATAAAATAAATCCTTGGCAGTATTTAATATTATGTGTATTAACTATCAGTATTATGTTTTAGTTTCATAGAGGTATAAGACTAAAAATATGAATCTATTGTCAAGTAGATGTCCAGATGGAACTAAATTAATTTTGGACTTTGATGCCAAAATTCTTCTCTCCTAATGTCTTCTTCACTGTGTGGTGTCTTCCTTGCTGTTTCCTTTATATAGAAGGGCATATTTCTTTCTTTCTTTTTTAACTAGTTAACTGTTCTATTTATCCAATACTTAATTTGTTTTCTAACCCTAAGAGTCTCTGTATGTGTTGCATAGCTCTTCTGAGTTAACTGGGTTCTTTTAATCACAGGCCTGGAATAGTCTATGGACACACTGATGTTGAACTTTGTTTCCTTGTATTTGCTACCCCCTATGTATTCTTTGTCACAGGAAATGTATTTTTTAATGTTTACCACAGTAATATATGTCTAAAAATGTGTGTTAAAATAATCTATATGAAATGAGTAACACAAATTTTTAAAATCTATTTTGAAGTCAGAAAAAAAACAAGGTATAGAGGGAAAGATGTTTTAATATGCAAGTAGAATGAAGTGTGAGCAATTAAACAGGATATGCTAGAGAATAACAATATCTGGAACCTTAAGGTAGGAAGTTCAAATTCTTCGATATATATGTGCCAAAGAAACATGGATCTTTCATAAAACATAAGATAACATTATGAAATAGCAATATGTCAACAAGAAAGTGAATCAATTCGTGTATTACAAACACTTTATTGTTCATTTTACACAGTAAGAAGTAAGAGAATACAGAAACATCTGACAATGCCTTGTGGGAAAAGATGTAAAAGTCCATGCCTCGTGTAGTAGCATAGATCACTGCCAGGGTTCAGATGAGTATCCCCTAAATGTGCCTGTATGAAGACTTGGTTCCAGGGTGGAGATATTTGGAGGTTCTAGGAATTTGGAGAAGTGGAACATGGTGGTAACTACATGTATCTTCAGGGATATGACGTTTTAAGTGATTAATCACATGTCTTCCCTGGTGATGATGTTAACATATATTCTGTCACTTAATTAGCATCATTGCTATCTTCTCCTTTGAACAGAGGCTCACAGCAATGGATCTCCTTAACCTCAGATTTGAACTTCAGTAGTTATGAAATCTATCAGCTTCTTTGCTTTACAACTCATTTGTCACTTGGTGTCCTGAAGCTCACTAATACACATAGTCAAAGGAAGCAGTTGGATATATTGCTACACATTCATTCCTTAAGCCTTCATAGAACCTTGCATTTATTCTGTATTGTGTGCCATTTGTTCTTTATACTATCTTCATTCATATAACCAGTTAGGAAATGTTCAGTCAAAACTACCCTCCATCATTCCACAGACAAAGCATGCATGGGGTTGGGGAATTCCCTAATACGTTGATAGCATAGACAGATTCCACACCATTTCTTTCTCTGATCTTCCTGGCTGTGTGATTTAGGCATTCTTTTTATAATTGCATAAGTGAACATCTGTTTGTAAGATCCCATGGGGAAGTAAAAACATTAACAATTCAGATCTCTATGAGAGTTCTACTAATGGCTGAAATGTTACAAAGAATGTGCTTATAGCCAAGAGATCCTGGTAAGCATGTATAAAAGTGAATCACAAATATAAATGCAAATATAAGAAACACCATTAAGCACAGGGAACTTCTTTCCACAAGATAAAAACCAAGAAAGTTGTGGTAGAATCATGGGCAAAATACTTGAAGTTTTGAACATGGCAAACACGGTAAACCATTGAGTTTCCAATAGTTCATTTACTCTCTTTAATAATTTTATGCCTTTCACCTGGTATAATTTTTTTCATTTATGTGACTTTATTTTTTAATTTTATTTTATAATTTAATTTAATTTTACATATCAGCCATGGATTACCTTGTCCTCCCCTCTCCCCAGCCCCGCCTTCCCCTCAGCCCACCCCCCATTCCCATCTCCTCTAGGGCAATGACTCCCCTGGGGATTGAGTTCAACCTGGTAGATTCAGTTCAGGCAGGTCCAGTCCCCTTCTCCCAGGCTGAACTAAGTGTCCCTGCATAAGCCCCTGGTTCCAAACAGCCAGCTCATGCCCTGAGGACAGGTCCCCATCCCACTGCCTAGATGTCTCCCAAGCAGTTCAAGCTAATCAACTGTCTTACTTATCCAAAGGACCTGATCCAGTTGGGAGCTCCTCAGCTATTGGTTCATAATTCATGTGTTTCCATTCGTTTGGCTATTTGTCCCTGTGCTTTTTCCAGTCTTGGTCTCAACAATTCTCGCTCATATACACCCTCCTCTTTCTCGCCAATTGGACTCCTGGAGCTCCACCTGGGGTCTGGCCGTGGATCTCTGCATCTGGTTCCCTCTGTCATTGGATGAGATTTCTAGCACGACAGAAAGACAAACATGGTATGTACTCACTCATAGGATGATACTAGGTGTAAAATAAAGATGATTAGACTGCTACTCACAACTCCAGGGAGGCTACCTAGAAAACAGGACCCTGAGAAAGACACAGGGATTGCCCAATGTTAGAGAAATGGATGAGATCTACATGAACAACCTGGATGTGAGTGGGGGTAATGAAGGGCAAGGGTTGAGGGAATGAGAGCTTAGGGGAGCAGGAGATCCCAGCTGGATCAAGAACAGAGAGGGAGAACAAGAAATAAGAGACCATGATAAATGAAGACCACATGAGAATAGGAAGAACCAAAGTGCTAGAGAGGTCCACAGAAATCCACAAAGATACCTCCACAATAGACTACTGGCAATGGGTGAGAGAAAGCCTGAACTGACCTACTCTGGTGATAGGATGGCCAATCTCCTGGTATAATTTATTCACTTGTTTATTTTTGCTTCTTTTGTTTTTCAACCAATGAATTTTGTATGGAAAACTTATTTACTTGAAGATGGATGAAAATTTTAAGAGACGTGTTTGGTAAATGTATGTACGATATTGATAGGACAGTTTGTGAAAGCCATAGAGAGGAGATTTGCAAAGCTTCATGGATAAGCAGTGTTATTTGGTGACTCAGGAGCCATTGGTTTTACTGACTTCTCTTACATTATTGCCTGTGACCCGTTCTCCTGGTTCCTGCTGAGGGATTCTTTTTAAAGAAGTACAGGGATGTGCCCTTTTGTCACCCATTAGAATAACTATCTAGACCTCTGCCTTTACTTGGTCCTCTCTCGTTTTTATTTATAGACACAAGCTCATTCTTTAGTTGATTTCTATATGCATTGGTAATGAATACAGAATCTTGAGTACCTGAGAGCTTGTAAAGAGAAAGGAAGGGACATCCAATGATTCTTTGATTTAAAAAGTTACACCCATAATTAATTTAGTATGTAATTGTTTCATTGGTGTGTTGGGGGAGACAATACTGACAAGTCACAACATTAAGACCTATTACTGATTGTGTTTTATTCAGATTCTAAACTTTTATGGGCTTTTCACCTATGAGAATAAAAGTGAAGGGAATAAAACAATTATTTGGTAAGGGTAAGATTAAACCAAATAAAATGTCTTAAGTGCCTGAACAGTTTTTGCTACTTCATATATGTTTAGAAGGACTTGGTCTCTTTTAGTAATTGCCCTGTGCCTCCAGTGTGTAAGCAGACTTATCGGGCAAGATTCAACCAAGCCTGTATCCTTTTTCCTTCTTTATTTGAAGCAGACACAGAGGAAGCTGAGGTCTTCAAGCAGAAGTTAGAGGGGGAGCTGAGAGTGATATTTATCTCAGTAGCACAGAGCATACTGCAGGGGCACTAGAGGTGGGAGACAATTTGAACTGAGAGTGCAAGTCATAATTGGTCCATAAAATATAGTTTCATTCTCTTTTTTATTGAGACCTATTGGTCCAAATCTTATTACCTTGTCATTTTTTTCCAGCTTCATAACTAAGAGAAAGTAGGGGTGGTCTGCTCTGTTCTGCAAACAGACACCTCTTTTTTTCTCTCCTCTTCCTCCTGTGTTTCCCTGAATTGTAATTTTATTTCTCAGTCATCAAGAAATATTAGGTTTCACTGTAGTGTAAGTTTGAGTCTGGGAAGCCACATAAACCAGAAACCACTGTATAAGGCTAGAAAGCTTGTCTTGGTGACCCCAGAATCCTGTGAGATGCTCAAAAGATAACTTTCTTATTATCAGGCACATCACTGCAAGCAAAATTAAAGCATAACAATGTACATCAATTAAATAAGAACATCCTAGGCAACAGGCATAACTACAGATACCAATTGCTGAGATAGGTAATAACTGGGCTCTTATTTTCCGAGCTCCCTACATAACCAGTTGTTACCTGCTTTCAACAGGAATAGGAGTGGATACCTTCTACAACCAAAGACCTTAGGAACAGAAGAATGCATAACCACTCTGTGTATGTTTCTATCTTCTTTTACTTCTGTAGTTCTGTGTTACTTGTCACCCTAAGTATGTCACACACAGGTTTGCTAAATCATTGGTATAATCAAGGATGGCATGGACTGCACCATAACAAGAGTAAACAGAAAAGCAAGTCTTATTCTGGATGAGATATTAGTTTAGGATAGATAATAGTCATATATCATTCAAGTTTTGTCACTGTAGTTATAGGTCGCCCCCTCCCGCACACACCTCAGGTCTTGATGCTTAACAATGGTGATGCCTGTAGCCAGGAATCATCTCTTCTCTATTTGGATAATGCTTTAGCATAGAACTGCGTATATGCTATTTTGACAGATAGTTCTGTGATGGCTTTCTCTCCACCAGTGTTAGAGGTGGGTTAAGTTAATGTTTAAAAACCCAGTGGTTTCACTTCTTGGCTAGAGAGATACAGGACTACTTTCCATGGTTCCTCTGAGGTTGCCCCCACATCTGGAGACATATTTTTATTTCTCAAATCACCCTACCACTGACTGAATCAGTCGAATGAGCTTTGATGATAAAGATAACCATAAGCATCTCTAGCTGAACAGCCATAGTCAAAGGCATGAGCCCCTCAGCCTCCTCCAGGTCACAAACCTCCTGTGATCTACAAGAGCCCTGACTACCTGCATACTAAGTAACTCCCTTGATTCTACATATAGCTCTCCCAAGTGCTGTCATCCGCTATGGCCTCCTCTGAAATCTGTCTTTTTGACTTGACCCATTTTCAACCAAGTATTCACTAAGGATGATGCCTTTGTTACCTCAGGATCTTTATGCCCCCTTGCTGTGGGATGTATGGCAAATGTGTTGCTAATTAATCAATAAAACACTGATTGGCCGTTGGCTAGGCAGGAAGTATAGGCGGGGCAAGGAGGAGAATAAAGCTGGGAAGTGGAAGGCTGAGTCAGAGAGACACTGCCAGCCGCCACGATGAGAAACAGCTTGTGAAGATGCCGGTAAGCCACGAGCCATGTGGCAAGGTATAGATTAAAGGAAATGGATTAATTTAAGCTATAAGAACAGTTAGCAAGAAGCCTGCCACGGCCATACAGTTTGTAAGCAATATAAGTCTCTGTGTTTACTTGGTCGGGTCTGAGTGGCTGTGGGACTGGCAGGTAAAAGAGATTTGTCCTGACTGTGGGCCAGGCAGGAAAACTCTAGCTACACCCCCTTTTTAAAAATTTCATACATATATCTTGACTCACAGGTCAGACTATAAACTTGCTGGCTTAGAAGAAGACTTAATTATTCCTTTGTCTTTCTCATCTTGCTTCACATGACATTTTGTACAGTAGTGTCAATAAATGCTGGTGAATGGATTACTATGGTGGTGAATTGGATCTGATTTTCACATTTGGTTCCTTCTTTAATGCATCAGTAGCCACATAAAGGGGAGAATTGTCTCTCTCTTAAATACACAGTTCCTACTGTGTAATGGAAGATAAGAAAATTAAATTAAACTAATAGCTAGTATTTATTAAGCATTTATGTCAGGTATGATAATTAGAAGTACATTATCAACATCACATTCAAAATGAGCATATTATTAACACAGCCTTCACAGGCTGAAGGTGGGCATTTAATGGTGTTCTGTAAATTGTGAAACAGGAGTGAGATAAGAATTGGGATGATAGAGTGAGCAAGATGAAGATGATGAAAGAATCAGGGTTATCATAATTGTTCCTGATAATCACAGTTCTCCTGATTTTGGAATGCTTCAAAACCTAAAGGATGAAATGCTGAAGATATAAGTTTCAATGAGGGCAAATCAGCTTTGAAAAAAAGAAGTGTGTAATGCAAGGAACAGAGCATGGATTTGGGGCAGAGAACAAAAAAAAAATAAGTGACAGGTATCAAGAATATACTTTGAGTTTCTGTTTCTGCCTATAGCCACTCCTGTTCTCACTGTGAAATCATGAGCCATGTGCCTTTGATCTTGCATATTTTTCTTGATCCAATCAATGTGTTCTTTTCAAACCCGTTCTGCTTATCCTGAGGGCAGCTGATTCAACAATAGGTCTGAATGCTCAAGCTTAAGTGATATATATTTTAACTTGTTTTTAAAGGAAAGCTTTGTAATTCCTATAAGAAATGAATCATTAATTTTGCCATGACATTATATATGAAATCTAAGCAGTCGCTCTTCAACACACTCCAATTCAGAGGAGTCTAAAGTTCAGCAAACCAAGCTCATGTAGTATTATATTTGCCCTTTACAAAAGGTCAGAATATTGTTCAATTGATGCCAACATCATGCACTAAATGAAAGGGGGGTCTGAGAAGATTGGATGTGGTTAAGGGTCATACTACATCCATTCATGAGGCTCTTTAGACATTGCAAAATAAATCACATTGGCAATCCTTCTTCTGTATAAATTCTGAGAGAATTTTGACATTGGATATGGGCATTGGCAAGAATACATTCATTGAGTTTGGGTTGGTAAAGTTACTTTAGAGTTGGAAAATTCATAGTTTTATTCTTCCCTGTCAGATTTTAGTTTATTCATTTATTCCTGAATAAATCTAACAGCAGGGAGATTTACTTAAGGTCAAATTTTAATTAACATTATGGTGAAGTTAAGGTTAACACTCATGATCTGAAAGACGTGGTATGGCATTAAACTAATTGTTTGATTATGGAGATTTCCAGATTACTGATTTTGGCAAGGTCACTATATATTTCAAAACCTTAGTAAGTGCCCTTTCTTGTACCTATCATGAACTGTATATAATTGCCCTCTTATATTTTCCTTCATTTTATTGTTTGTGTTTAGAAAGAATGATTTACCTTTAAAGGCTAAGTCATGACAGGGGAATAAAAATAAGGAAAAAATGCTTTCCATTTCTCTCTTGGTATCTTATCCGTTGGTAAGATTCCTTCTGTTTTAGCTATTGGTTCTTCATTTTTGTACTTCTAATTTGTCTCCTTATACTGTGACACCATGGTGGCAGTTTATGCTGTGATGACTGATTTCTTACCATTGAAAGTGGAAATTCAGTGCCTTACATGCTTTAGGTATAGAATGTCCCAGTTTTTCCCACCTGCCAACATGGCCATATCACATTGAAAGGATGAGTCTGCCCTCAGAATACACAGTGCTACTCACACTTTCTTGAGATTTCTTCATATGTACATGGGAAGGATAGTTCCTTTCTATTTCAGCATGTCTATGATGATGGCTATAGTAAATAGTTCCTAAATAAATGACAACTGGTGAGGGGGATTCATAGAACATAGAACATTCATGTGTCTCTTGCATCCACACACCAGAGTGCAACATTCAAGATTGCTGCTACATCCTGCTAGAAGTTTGCAAACTAGGACCTGGAAGGTCTCTGGGAATAGGAATAGCAGGTTTGTTGAAGACTTGCAATAAACCTTGTTCTATCTTCATCCTGTTAATTTTCTTTACTTGATTAACTGCCTTGGAAGAGAACGGAGCTTAATGAATTGTGCTACCTGAATGTCTTGTGCTGTTTCCACATTGTCTCCTTCCTTTCTCCTCTCTTTTTCCCTCCCCTGCCCTTGATTCTCCTCTTCTTTCATTCAATTTTCCCTCTTCCCCTTCATCTTCCTTCCTTGTTTCGTACCCTCTGAGTTTTCATAGGTCCTTTATGAAAGAATTTGTTTGACCCTCTTAATAACTTATGTTCATCACAGGCATAAGGCATCTGGTTTGATTATGTCTTGTGTGGTTTTACCAGCAGTTAGGGAGATAAATGATGTCACCACAAGATTTTCACACAAAAAGGAAATTGCAATTCATGTAAAAATTATCTGAGCCTTGCTGACCACTTGATCCTTTCTTACGTAGTAAAGAAAGATAGATGGAGAAAGTGAGATACAGTTTTAAAATTCAATTTGTTGAGCAAATACTGCTATTCTTAGGGATTGACTTACAACTCACCAGGTACCATTTCTCCTAAAGCTCATGAACTTCTCACATCACCTTCTACTGGATTGTCTGCAGCAGATTTAGAGGACAGATTTTTTTTTCTCACATCTACTGATTGAGGAAGTTCTCTGAGTAGGCCATCACCATGTGTCAACACATTCCAAACTGAGACAATGTGCCCTGAAGGGGGAGACTCCAAGAAACTAAATAGATTCTTGTGCTACTGTAGACTGTTCAAGGGCAGAATGCAAAATCTGACCATACCAGCAGAAAAAGGATTTGACATTGAAAAAGTGGACTTCTCTCTCATGGCATAGAAATACTAATTGTATGTTAACATACAGGAACCATTGTGATATCATAACGAGAATACCTTAAGAACTATATGGGAGCATAAGAAAGGAGTATCTGCTGAGGCAATGACTCATATCAAAATTTAAATAGCTTAAAGCATTTGGATTTGCCACTATATGCAAATTCCATATTCTCTCAACTTAAGAAACAAAGCCAAGAATGGGGGAGTTTAAAGAAATTGGATATAACTTTGTGGGAAATAGTGAATGAGCCCAAGTGTTGTGGGAAACCAGGAAAAAGTAGCAGAGAACACAAATATCATAAGCTACAAAAGACAGCAAATTGAATTGACCTTATGGGAGATGCATGCTTAAGAGGGAGGTAAAATGAGATTGTTGTGTAATGACTGAGATTTTCACAACTGCCAATGGTAACAGGGTTTCAATGCATAGACCTTCATTACCTGGTCTTAAGGTGGTTCTTTTGTAGCAGTCATGGCAAAGATTTTCGTATATACAGTGCCTAATTCCCCTTAGAAGAAAATGAAGTCTGGGTTTTTTTTTTTTTTTTGATATTTGATTATATAGCCTTAGCATAAAGAAGGTTTTCATACAGGTATGTTGGGATTGCATTAAGAAGACTACACATATAAACTGGTACATATCTGAAATGAAATACTATTTAGCACCAAAGAAAAATGGAAATTGCAAAATTTGGGGGCTTAGAATGGCTAATATTAAGTGTGGTCACCCAAACTTAGAAAGAAAACAGAAATTCATGTTTTGCCCATACATGCAGATACAAGCCTATTTTTCCATGTATATATACAAACAGATTAGGTATAAGTGTGAGTATAATGAAACACTGAGAAAGGTGTCCATGGAAGGGCAACTTTGGTGATAAGGACAGAATATAGAAAATAGAAAATTTTAAAAAAAGAATATATGAAGATAATTCTTTTCCAAGTTCCAAATTTGTTATAATATATGTATTTTTTTAGTGTGATAGGTAAGTTCATAAAAGTGTAGTTGTTAGAGAAAATGTAAACCTTAGAAGCTCCTTAGCTTTAGAATGATCATTCAAAATGTGAAGGAGTTCATTGAGATGTATAGAATTTGGGACAGGGCAAATGTTTGAGCAGCTGCCTTGGGATAACTGTGTTATAGTTTTATTTGTGAATTATTTTCATGAAGAAGAAGGAGGAGCAGGAGAAGGAGGAGAAGGACCACTTAGCCCCAATAACATTACACAAGCCTTCTTCCCACTTACATTGAATTTTCATAGGATATATCACATATATCAATAACTCACATCCTTTTCTGTTTCCAGTTGAGCCTAGATTCAAAGTAAAACTTTCCAAGACTTTTTCTTCTGCATTTTATCTCTTGCAACTTCTACCTCCTTAACTGAATGTTGTTTTTATTAGAGTGGCTGCCTTAAAGGATGCCCTTTTCTTAATGAAATCCACCCAAATAGTTTTTATTGCCCAATTTCTTCCCATTTTCTTCTCTCTGGCACACAGACTATCTGGTATCCATAATTGCCATTTTACCTGGATGTCATTTAACCCAGAGTTCATTATTGCTCTTCTTTTAAATGTGTTTGTGTTAATTTCCTCAGAACGGCCTCATCGCCAGCTGGCCTGTTCCCTGCAGATTTCCATGGCCAAATGTCACACCTAAGTGCCTGCACCTTCCCTGATTTCTCCAAGCATTTGTTCAGACCCTATCAATCATTATCTCACAATATAAGCAGCAGCTTTGCAAATGGAGAGCATGACTGGTCTGGTGATTTATGCTTCTGGAAGCCTGTCTTTTCCTCCCGGTGCGAATCACAAGGGCCCAGTCTGATTTGGCCAGTCTGGCGGTACCTGCCTTGGCTTACGGGAGGAGAAGGCTAAACTGCCAATATCACAGCCTTGTTTCTTTCACTCTCCCTGGATTTCCTTATCAGTTGTGACAATATGCCACAATTAATGATAGCAGATACACGCATGTTTGATACCACATGCATCACACTTAGGCGTGATGGATTAGCCATCAAGGAAATTAATTCTGCCATTACAGAGTAACATCTGAACTTTGAAGTTAGGCAGTTCTATTGTCTCAGGTTCCTCTATGAATTCAGGTATAAATATAACATTGGCAAGCTCGTGTAGACTAAGAATAGTTTCAATATTGAACTTCTTAATATCCCAGGCATTAGTTTGCAGTTCCTTCCTGTCAATTTATTCCATCCCAAGGGGTATTCATATCATCAGATTTCAAGGCTAGAAATACACATACATAACATGGGACACTTTTTTTCAAGTAAACCTATTTTTAGAATATTCTATTGTATAAGCTATTCACGATCACAGATCCTTTGAAAAGAATTACCAATTTAGCTTTGACAGAAGGCACCAGGTAACATGCTTCTTATTAATCAAGTAGCCTTGAAATAATCAAATCCCTAGATAGCAGTATGTGCTGCAACTCATCACTATCAAGGCTCTGCATGTACATTCATAGCAAAAACAAAACTTAGAAGGTCTCTGTTCCCACAGTCTTTTGTTCCCTAGCCTTTTGTATCATTCTGTTGTAACTGATATTCTCCAAGCAGGCCCAGTGATAGCTGCCAGCTCTTGATGAGATCAAACCAAGAAAAATTAAAATAATGTCTTAAAATATAGTCAACAATCACAAGAAACATAAGATGTTTTCATAAAGTTCAAAATGATTGTTTAGAGCATTAGAACTTGGTGATAATCCTCGAACTATAGAAGGAAAAATAACATATTCACACCCATTGCAGGCAGGGTATCCAATTCTTTATTATTTTAGGGACATCATTTTGCATGGGGCCATGGTAATCAACAGCTTTTTCACAGCTGGTTTGGTCCAGAGGTAGATTGGATTAATGACCAAAGAATCTCATGAAAGAAGAAAATGTGAACACATGATGGGGAAACCCCTGAGCAGGCTAAAATGAAGATGGCCTGGAAGACTGTCAACTTTAACCATTTGTGTAGCATCAACAAAGGGCACTTTACCCACAGCTTTCTTTTATTTTCCTGATGTATTCTTCCAGGAATTTTGTGTCTTATGATAGTGTCTACTGAACAGAATTGTGTGGTTCTATCTTCCTTCTGATATCTGAATTATTTTGCAATAAATGTAAAATATTATTCTGAATCATCATTGGGACAACCAGAATATGTGATAAAAATGACTTATACTACAAATTTGAATACAACAAAGTTATTATGAAACAGTTTGAAGAACTCCATAGATGTATCTCCAGATATTGAACACACTGATTTTCATTATCTTAGTATAATATATCAGTTGTGAAAAAAATACCTTTTCCCATAAAGCAATTCTTTTGAAATCTATACTTAAAAATGTTCTGCTAAGTCTAGTCCTTGAATATGTCAGAAACACCATGCTCATGTCAACTTTACTGATTGTATTTTACTACTTAAACCATCCCTTCAGTCAAATATTTTGTGTTTGGTTGGTTTGCAGAATTTCACTCCATTTGCTTAAACACATATTTTTTTTGAATATTTTTATATGCCAGGAGATGAACATGCTCCAGGAATTTAAGTGTTAGTGTCCTGATAACTATTGATCCATTTGTCTGTCATACCTAATAAACTGCAAATGGATTTGTAGATGTTGGTTGTTTCAACACTTTCTGTGGCTATGAGGATCAGGAAGAACATACCTCACAGTCTCATCTGAACTAACTGAAGTTCTAGCTAAGTACACTCCAACCAAACCCAAGCCTGGGTCCCAGAGACATTTATTTCTGCCCAGAGCCTTTCTAGTATTTTGTAATATCATTTGCTTTGCCATTTTTAAAAGATTCTCAAAATTAAAATGGATATTGTGAATATACTAAACTATTTAGAATGTGTGACAAAGGAAAACATGCATCATGTATCAAAAATTGAGTGCATGGGTTTGTAAACAAAATTTCCAATTTCCATATGACAAATGCTTTCTGCACACTTGTTTCTGTGGTTCCTTTCCCCTGTGAGATCTTGCTAATACATAAGATGTTCAAATACAGGGACAGCATATATTTAAAGAGAAGATGTAACTGTTTTTTTTCTTTAAGATTAGTTAGTTATATTTATAGTCTTCCTTATTAAGAATTTTAGAGCTGGGCAGTCGTGGTGCACGCCTTTAATCCCAGCACTCAGGAGTCAGAGCCAGGTGAATCTCTGTGAGTTCGAAGCCAGCCTGGTCTACAGGGTGAGATCCAGGACAGGAGGCACCAAAACTGCACAGAGAAACCCTGTCTCGAAAAACCAAAAAAAAAAAAAATTTTAGAAAAGAAACTCACTAAAGAGGTGTACGTGTATAAATTTGAAAGACATTATAAAATAGTTCTGTTAGTAATATAAGTTAGAATTAAAAGTGAATCAGGTACATTTTGGACTGACCAAAATAGGATAGATAATGGAATTATTTTCTCTAAGTTTGTCAAATGCAAATGGACTAGACATTGTTTAGGTATTTATTGCTTGTATATATTGTGTATACTTTGTTATTGTACTTAATGTATATAGTTTTTCTTATATTAGTTATAACTTTTTCCTTTTTTCTTTTTATTAGAACAGAAATATGGTGATATTTTATTTGTGCTAAAATGTGATTTTATTTGTATGTTAATAAATAAAGTTGCCTGGGGTTCAGAGCTAATAGCAAGCCATTTAGCAGAAGTCTGGCAGTGGTAGCACACACCCTTAATCTGATCACATGGTAGGCAAAGTCTGTGTGTTCAAGGACACAGCCAGCTTGGTGACATACACCTTTAATCCAAGTACCAACCATAGAGACCTGGAGGTCTGTATAGACAGGCAGTGATGAAGAAGTCATGTGGTTGGGTTTAGAACCAATGAGAAGGCAGAACAGAAAGTCAATAAAAATACAGACACACAGGAAGTAGGTCTCTTTCTCAGGGGAAGGATGGCAGTGGCTGGTAAGGTAAAGGCTATTTGCTAGTGCTCTGACCTCTTGGGCTTTTAATTCTTAAGAAAAAAAAAAAGATTATATAATAGACCAGAAAATAGATGCATAGATTTTCATCATGTGGACCTCTTTCTACTATGTATATTTGTTTTTGAATATCTGAAGTCTTACTGTAAATTGAAAACCTACTATACATGTATGTATGTGCATGCACATGGTGCATTCGCACACACGCACACACACACATAGTTTATAGCATAAAGTTAAAACAAAGAACTGAAATGTGTGTACATTTTATTTTCATATCACATCATTATGTGGCCATGATTATCCTGTTAAGTTCTTCACAATTATTGACTCAGAATGGTGATGAAGAAGGGCATGTTTTACTAACTTAAAAACTGCAGTTTTAATTCCCCTAAGCAGTTAAGCAGTGACAGCATGATTTAGGTCCGTAGAGTTAGATAAGTCTTGGATATAGGTTCAGATAGTAACTTGCTGCTTCAAAGGATGACACAGAATCATCCCCATATTAAGAGGTGTATGATCCAGAATGAAATTTAAAAAAAAAAAAAGATTTTCAGTAAGGTAGTAGAAATTTTGTACCATGCTGGAGAGTACTAAACATAAGAAATATGTAATTTATTTCTTGTAGTACTATGTAGTCAAGGGAAGACACATGTGTGTACATGTGTGTGGGTGCACATGTGCATGTGGTGTGTTTTCTCTGTGTTTAAAATTGTTATGGTTTTCATTCAACTCAGCCTTGCTCCTCAAAAACCCAAACTCAAATTTAAGGTGCAATGCAAAGTATAATCATTCAAAAATTTCACTAGTTCACTGTGTGTGTTTTTCTAAAATTCAGGAGCCTGCCTCATTTATCTTAAGAGAGATGACTCAGAGGCGGAGGTAGGTGTGTCTGAAATGTGACAATGGTTGGTCATTTGCAGTATGATCACTGTGATGCAGAGGAGATAGACTATAGAGATCTACCCACAGTGAATTTAGATCATGGGATGACAAACATGAATAATGAGAGAGCTTTAATATTCTGTCACCTTGTCCTTCTTATCCTCCTCAGTATCCTCTCTGCTTACTCATTTCACATGCTGGAGGCAGAGCGTTCTCTGTCTTCAGACTGAAAACTCTCTTCATTGTTTTGTCTTCCTTCTGTTCCTTACCTTTGTATTGCTGCCCCCATTTCTAGGAACCTGCAGCAGCCTTTTGGTCTCCATCTGTCCAGTCTCTGTGGTAGCTGATCCGTGTGGTAGATATCTCCAGCAGCTTCCAAAGTGACCGGAAGGGACTTCCTTTGTCACCTCTGACAATACAGCATTAATAATTTTTTTTTTTAAAAAGCCACTTTGTATTTCCTAATTATAGTTTATGCTCATGATCAGTAACATGGGATTTGAAGCGACACTGTTCAGGTTCAAAGTTTGGCCAGCTTACCTGCCAAGTATGCAACATCTGAAACATTACTTCAGATCCTCAGTTCCCTGAGCTGTGAAGTAGAGGTACCTACTTTATAATGGTTGATGGAAGAATCTGCTAATTGATACATCAATTATTTAGATTGATGATTCATATATAGTAGAGAGCATACCAAGCTTACTGGTATTAATGGACAAATTAATGTGTTTCGTGCATAGGGTACGCTAATAGCATCAAGCTTTAAATGGATTACCTGTAATAAAATGTAGGACACATTTGAACGGGTATCCAAACTAGCATCAGAAGTCGTGATTGTTTTGTCATGATTTTAGCTGTTTGGAGATAATAGTTGTTGCCATATGAAGAGACTCTAATATTGTACGTAAAATGTTGAGGAAGTTGTAGAAATGTCATATAAAGTATACGGAGAGATATCTGCACTCGCAAGCCTCCTTTTCACCATACCTGTGTGTGTGTGTGGGCTCAGTTACTTTCTCCTAAAGTGTAGCAATGGGGCTTTTAAAACCGCAGCCTCCTAATTCAGATGTATACTAACCATGGACTCAGGTGCATACAAAGAGAGTACTGTACAGCAGCAATCCAGTCCTTGGGAATATAAGCCTATTTCTCAATGTACACACAGAAATCAGCTCCTTCTCAAATATAAATTCCCTGACATAAAATCCCAAGCATTAACAATGGGTAGTTGGGCAAATCAGTACACCGAACAGCCATGGCTGTATATCACACTTGATATTTACCTTCTCCTATCTCAGTGCTGTCAAGTTTTAAATTTGAAAAGAGATAGAAGGTTTTTCCTTTTTAATCGGGAAGACAGACAACTGCAAGAGATTAGAGACAATAAAAATAAATTGTTAAACTAAGAAGTTGAAGTTCTAAGAAAAATTAGAGAAAGCCTAGAATTACGGTGTGCTATGTACAGCAATGGCTCATGCTCTTTAGAATTTTGTGATGGGACAGTCTAGGAAGATCTGTCATCACCATGTATCAAAATGTATCAATGGCTCATGCTGTTTAGAATTTTGTGATGGGACAGTCTAGGAAGATCTGTCATTACCACGTATCAAAATCAGCTGGTTTTTGACTTGAGAAACTTGAATCTGGTTATCCAGAAATGCAGGTACCTTCTAAAGCATGCGAAATTAAGTGATACTTTAATATGATCTCTAAGGAGCATACCTGTGCTGGAGTGACGACTAGGCACATACATTTTCCTGTTAAACAGAATACTCATTCAAGTAGACTTCATAAGGAACCTTTTCACAAGAAACATGGGTCACTTTTGATAATATACATCATAATTAGTTTTAATCTTGCACATATACATTCAATATATATTCAGACTAGAGAGGGAACATAACAAAACTAGAGGCCCACGAGATTGAGTCTTTATGGAAAATAACTTCTGAAATTGTGCTCCATTCTTCTTCTGCCTTAGTTTATAATTTGGTTGTGGTTGGGAAACAGAAATCTTAGTATGTTCAGAGACTCAAATCACATCAGCACTCACAAGTTTGGAAAAGTTGCCCAACCTCCTGGGTCTGCAAATATTGGCTGGAAATTACACACACACATCAACCTTCCGGCAGTTGTAGCCCTTCTCCTGGCTGGAAGTTCAAGTGCAGAAATGCATGAAATTGAACAATGATAATAGTAAAAACTTTTCTGAAACCGTTTTTGAGCTGCAAAAGGTAGGATTTAGGTCTATCGTATCTGGAAGAATGACTCTGGTAAAATTTTGTTGTCAAATGGTTTCATTGTCCTTCCTTCTTTCTCATTATATCTTATGGCATGATAAATTTACCACTTTATTAAGAAACTTAAACTTCAGCACCACTGAACTGATACCTTTTAATTATTTGGACTTGAGTCAGTCCATTAATTGCATCCGAAGACCAATGAATTTTGTTCTTTTTGCACATGTGTGCTGTGAGGGAGCTGATAAAAAAACACTGGGTAAAGAACAATGAACGCTGAAGATTGTGAAGATTTTCTCTGCTCTGCATTTCATTGCATCCAGACCTTTCCCTTGTGTTATTATTGGGGCAGATGCTAATCTGCATCCAAGCTTTCATTCAGTCCATTTCTGGAGAAAGAATGTTTGTTCAAAAAGAAAAAATGGATATTTCAGTAACAAAATTCTCAAGATAATTTATAGCAGCAGTCTACATATGCATGGGTATAGTGAACTCTGGAAATAACATATGCATTGAGATTATCTAGACAGTACTTCTTGTTATTCCCTTAATAGCACAGCATAACTAATTATGTAAAAATAACATTATATTGTGCATTATAAGGCCTCTGGTGGGAACTAGAAGAGATCTCTTGTGCCATGTCATGGTAGTATTGGAATTCTTAGCACCAAACTCCCTCCCATAGAAAAGGACAGAACCACTCTGCCTCACAGAGGGGCCAGGAAATAGAAATGCAGAGGAAACTTTATATTTATTTCTGTTAATATTTTTTCTCTTCTCTGAAACCATGGAGAATTATTCAAGGATGTGAGAAAGAGATAGGGTGAGTGAGGACTTCTTAAAGTTCTTACAAAAGAGACTGCTTGTATTATCTTTAACAAACAAACAAAAAACAGATGGAAACACTGCTGTCACTCATTCAACAAAGAGGCAGATCCTACTCAGAGAAGCAATCTTAACTGTGGTAGCACACCCTCATGTGTCCTTGGGGACTCTTTAACTTAAGGTATCTCAGTTATGACTTCTTCAAGATTCAAGATGGCAGATGGGAAGTGGTGAACAGATAAATTCAGTCATTTAATATCTATGACTTTACAGCACAGTTAATAAAATTTCTATTAGTGTTTTGTCAAGTCTTTCCTAAACACTCAGCCTCAAATTTCCAACACTTTTTCCAGCCTTAAACACGGATGATCATGTGACAGTTTCCTCTTATCTGGCTCTTGCTTTGTCTGATAAGGCTCCACAAGTTTTCCTTGAAGATATATACACATATACACATTGTCAAGCATTACTCTACATAAATTGAATATAGTCAGTACAAGATTCTGTGAAAATTTTCATTCACAATAAATACTTACTGAGGGTTGGTTTACAGCAGCCTGTGTCCTACCTTGAGTCCATATGTCTAGTTTTTAGAACAGCAGCGGGAGAGATAGGGGGCAGGGTTGGCTATGGGAGATTGGTAACTTGAATTGCTAGGAAAAGGAGAAAGTACAGAATTTTAATAAAAAAAAACCCACCACTGCCTTGTTCACTCTGTGGGATAACTGGTTTCCAGTGCTGCAGATCCCTTGCAACATCAGGCTTTCTTTCTGAGACAGTTAATGCGCCATCAGTCAGCCGGTAGCAATAGTTCCTGTGTTGCAGTCTAAGTGTGTTTTCATTCAGCTCATTTGCACTTCAAAGCTAAAGTCGATAATTCCTACACAAGTAGGTGTAATTTTGGTTATTTCCCTTTTGTAGTATATGAACACAAGCTGGGAAAATCTCTAAATTCATTTGAACAGGGCATTACTGGCTGGAATCTGCAACACAGAAACTCTGTTAGTTATTGGTAAGTATTATTGCTGTGAGTAAATCCTTAGGGAATGGGGGGTCTACGGCTAAACACCATTTATTCTCTTTTCATGATCAATAATTTTATTACATAAAACATAAGGATGATCTCTGTTTTACAACACATCTTGCAATCTTATCTTCAGCAGAAGAGTTGGGAGGAAAATGAACAAAGCCACTCTGTAGCTTTCAAGGATGAAGAAATGTTTGCTAAGCAGGAGGAAGGAAAGTGTGGTGGGAAAGATGGGCTCTGATATATCAGAACAATATGGCTAGTTTGCTATCCATGAGTCCAAGCAATGGAAAACCTGTGAGAAGAGGCAGGTATAAGGAACTCTTGGTATGTGGTAGCTGTTGGTTAAGACAGTGCTAGTTCGTTTTAATGCTATGATCCCCAGTATGTCTAACACACTCTACTGGATGGCCACACACTTAAGAGTATTTAAGCGGCACTAATGAGGACACACAGTTGAGTGGGTACGAAATGGGGTAGAGAAACCCGAAGGAGATGGGGTAAAGGGGGTAAACGTGATTTAAAAAATGCAGTGTATAAATTTCTCAAAGAATTAACAACACATTTTTTTTTAATGCCCAGGAATGCTGTGGCAAGTCAGCCTAATCTCATGCCACATTCCATGTCAATATTACAGTTGACATGTTGAGGTCATTTCGGACTCACTGTGTTGAAGGGTTATAACCAGAACAGTTTTAGTGGTGACTGGTGTCTGAGATCACATGTGTGACCACTAGCTCAAGGCACAGCATTAGCATTCACATTTTTAAATTATTTTTTAGTCAAATTTTTTTGAGAATTTCATACATGAGTTCTGTATGTACTTCACTTCTACCCCTCCCTTTTCCCCTCCAACTCCTCCATGTCTCACCAACTTCCTCTCAAATTTTGAACTCCTCTTAAAGTTTTGTTACACACATGTACACATGAATATGCATATGTTCATTAATAAAGCCTGTCAAGTCCATTAGTGTTGGTCATATATATTTATGCTTAGAGATAACTGCTTGGGATTAGATAAGCTATCAGGTACTCATTCTGGAGAAGACTGATTGTTCTTTGATAGCCATTCTTTGTCTATACTCTTCATCTAGAAGTGGGGCCTTGTCTATTTTCCCCTATCTGTGATGACATTTCCATTAGTTTTGTCACTTTGCGTGTCTATCTTGCATAACCATATTGTTGAGATCTCATTGATTCAACTCCTAGTCATCTATAGAAGATAGTGTCTCACATCCGACATCTCCCTGGTCTTCTAGCTCTTCCACTTTCACTGCCTCCTCTTCTGCCAGGATTCCAGAGCCTTATATGTAAAGTTTTATTTTAGATGCAGAGTATTTTTGTATGTGTTGGAAACTGTGCATGCATGTCAGTTATTATATCATCATCATGAGTAATCAGTGAAATTGTGACAATTTCACAAATGAATAAAATTAAGGGACAAACAAGACTGATAATTTTCAAAATGTTCAATCACTTTCCCAGATTTTTCTGGTAGAGAAAAGGTCTTAAGTTAGATTTGAATGCTGGATAAGAACTTTTATACTCTTCCCAATTGTGTTTGATACCTATGGCAAGACAATACATTGGTGGTATTTCCTGGAATTTATGCCAATAAATTCTCTATAGAGGGATATGCCATTTCTAAAAGAAGTCATTCAGTGTGATGAAGCACGCCTGGCTTTCTTTGGTTCCCTATCATGGCCTTCCCTTCCCTTTTCTATTTATGTCTCTCACTTTATAATGTCCATCTTTGTTTGAACTGAATAACTTTTACATTACTGCTTGACAATTCATTGACTCTTCCTTTGTGGGATTCTACCTCCTGCCCCCATCTACCAACAAGGAGCCCTTCCAGGATCCCACTTCACTGCTGTGTATATCTATATGCTGTGAATGTGTTGCTCTGATTGGCCAGTAGCAAGGCAGGAAGTATAGGCAGGACAAAGAGAGAGGAGAATTCTGGGAATTGGAAGGCTGAGTCAGGAGTCACCAGCCAGACACAGAGGAAGCAAGATGTGAAAGTACCAGTAAGCCATGAGCCACATGGAAACTAATTGATTAATAGAAATGGGTTAATTTAAGATATAAGAACTAGATAGCAAGAAGCCTGCCAAGGCCATACACTTTATAAGTAATGTAAGTCTCTCTGTGTTTACTCGGGTCTTAGCAGGACTGGAAAAAACTTCAACAATACCTCACTACTTTGGGCCTAAGTGATTTCCTCTTAGCAGTTTTGTGTGAGTGCATAAATAATAGCTTTCTGTATAGTATTGCCTATTGTCAGTAGCCTTGAAACATTAAAAAGAAATCTTTCTAAAACTTTATACCTGTATCGCTGCTAATGCCATTAATACCATGGAAAAATGAATTCATTTATTTTTCTTTGAATGTTAGGCTCTTGCTTTATACTATATTAATATCTTCTAAAAATGCCTTGGAGCAACAGGGAAATGTAGACTTTCAGGACCATTGATAAGACAAAAAATTAAGCTATGAGTGATGGTCAAGTTACCGAAGAAAATGGTGATGTCCTGGCTAGAACTCATGAAGTCTATGTCTACCTCACATATGCAGAATTGTCCCCTTTGCTTTCTTTATCTTTATTTAACCTATATTTTCTGTTTTTATCTTGTGATGTGTATGTCTGCATGTCAGTGTGAGTGTGTGTGTGTGTGTGTGTGTGCGCGCGCACGCGCTCGCACGCTTGCTGCATACATATATGGTCATTCTTGAACAAGCATGAGAAAGCCAGAGGACTATTCCAGGTTAAGGCACCCCCTCTGTTGTTCTTCACTGTATTCCCTTGAGACACGTTCCCTCACTGAACATGAAGCTTGTCATTCCCCATAGGATGCCTGGGTATTGAGCTCCCTATATCTGCCTGTCTCAAACAAAAACACCAAGGTTGGTTACAGGCATATTCTCCTGCCTGGCTTGTGTAAGCATGCTGGAGATTTAACCTTAGGACATGGTACTTGCATAACAAGTATCCTTACTGCTAATCCATCTCCCTAAGCTGTTACTTCCTTGAATTGAGATGTAACAACTTCAAAGGTCTTCTAGTGTGAGTAAAATGAATCTAGAATGGTTTTCAGTGAGTCTCATTAGGTGTGTACCTTTGGTGGAAAGGTGTCCTTTCTTCAGGTCCCTGTCATCCCATCAAGACATGACTGACTTCCTGTGGTCTTTTCTTTTTAATGAAGTCCTTTTTCCTTAAGGTGTTTTTTTTTTTTTTGTTTTGTTTTGTTTTTTTGCTATTGTTGTTGTTTTGTTTTTGTTTCTGTCATGCAAATAGAAGCACTCTAATCTGAAGTTTGTACAATGATATTTCTTTCAAATATGCAGGGCATTCTTTGTATCCTAATTTATGTTTATCATTTAATGAAGAGAGAAGGGTAAAATCAATTAATAAAACTTATAAGCTAAACTTCAAAACAATTGAGCTATTGGTGAGATCCATTTGATCCAAGTACCCCCACCCCCACCCCACTAAATGAGTCATTTGAAAAGAGTCGAGTGTCCTGAAAAAACAACTCGGAGTAGAGGGGAGAGGGTCAGTCAGAAGCCAGTAGCTCCTTAATCTCCAATGTAGGTGATGTTTTCTAAACTCTGGTTTTTCCTTCTTGTCAGCAAATCCTCCTGTCATTTCTTTCACATCTGTGATGTGTTCTCCAGGGCTGTTGACAGAAATCAGTTCACAGGGAATAGAAAAGTTTCATTTCATCATTTCTTGGAGAAGTAGAATGGAAGAAGCAATGGCCTCTTCTGGCCCCCGTTTTCAGGCTGAATGCAAAGCACTGGAGAGCAGATGATGGCTACACCTGAATCAGAGGAATGCTCTGTACCAGGCAGCTCCATCAGAAGCAGTAAACTATGTCTCTCCAGTCAGACTTCCTGTTAGCAGGAAGGAAGAGTAGTTTGAAGACTCATTGATACCCCCAAACTTATGACCCTTAATTAACCAGGGGAACCTAATTGTTCCTTTATATCTGAAAGAAAATCTGAGCCCTAATGATTCTTAGACATAACCTATTTGATATAGGAGTACCTTTTAATTACAGTTTACCCATGAGATGCTACTGGAAACTCACTATTTCCTGGAACTTTCCAGCCTATGGTATCTTCATTTGTTACAAAAGTTACCATCTCACTGAACTGGGACATCTTCTGTTAGTATGAGCTTTCTACATTGACATATTTACCATCTCTGATGGACCAAGGCTAATTACAGTGATACTGAAGAAGAGGAAAGACGTAGTGGTTTCTAATGTGTGCTAGTCATATGATAAAAAAAAAAATCACATGATAAAAATTCACATCTGTTTAAGTTTTATTTTATCATCACAGATATCATATTTTATAACATTATTAATGCTCTAGATATATAGGGAAGTTGTAAGTGAGTGTGAGTGTGTGTGTGTGGTGTGACCTTCTATATGATCACACAACACTCATAGGTGGAGAATTAAAGTAATGAAGTTCTGCTTCATTACTGAACTGTATATTGGAGTCACCCACAACATACAAATGCTTCTAACTTAACACATTCAAATTACATTGTTTGTTCATTGTTCTTTTCTGGGTTACTCTGAGATATTCTCTAAAACATATCTTAATTAATAAGACTTTCAGCCAGCATATGAGAGTATTAGTTATGATTTTAGAAGTTTCTGGTTTTCTTTCTGAATACATGACAGTTTAAGTTGAAAATAGTACTGAAAATTTGGCATACAGATGAAGCACACAGAAAAACCACAAGATCACTGTTCTAAACCAAGTGTCTGTATCTTCAAAAGCTATCAACACAAAGATGGTAAGAGTTTCAGAAGGACATGATGGGAAGAAAACACACTTGAAAGGCCACTAATGTGCTTTTCACACCTGAAACTTTCTTGATTGGCTTGAAACATCACCCACTATTTTCTCTTTCAAACTAATGGAAATCATTTAGTTTAAGTGATTCCTCTCATCTCTTTGAGGGCATGGTGTGGTGTGCTTCTACTTCCATCCCCTGAAATTCATAGAGAAGGTATTCATGACTGAGCCACCTTTTTGTGTGAATGTGACAACCCCATGTTAAGCTTCTGAAAGAAATAATACTAGTAAGAGGAGTTGAAACTGCAGATAAGTCAAGAGGCAAGAACCATCTATGGTGATATTTTATTTGTACTGAAATATGATTTTATTTGTATGTTAATAAATAAAGTTGCCCAGGGTTCAGAGCTATTAGAGCTATAGCAAAAGCTGGGTGGTGGTGGTGCACACCTTTAATCCCAGCACTTGGTAAGCAGAACTAAGTAGATCTCTGTGTGTTCAAGGATATAGCCAGCATTGAAGACACAGTCTTTAATCTCAATACCAACCATAGAAGACCTGGAGGTCTGTACAGACAGGCAGTGACGAGGCGGTCATGTGGTTGGGTTTACAACCAATGAGAAGGCAGAACAGAAAGTCTATATAAAGACAAAAACACAGGAAGTAGGTCTCTTGGCTGGAGAGGATAGCTGAAGCAGGAAGGGTAAAGCTCTTAGCTCTGACTTCTTGGGCTTTCATCTTTACATTGGCTCTGTGTTTCTTATTTAATAAGATGATTATTTCTACAACCATCTGTGAGGGTTTTTGGGTGGCCAGCGAAGTAAAAATATGAGGGGAACAGAGGATCTGGGTATTACTTGCACAGACACAGAAGAAATTGAGATGAACAAACCTCTCTGTAGCAGAGGCTAAAAACATATTTTTAAGTGAGTTCTGCTACTGATGTGAGAACTTTGCTAAAGAATGGAACTTTGAGAAACAGAGGGATTGATGATAAACTGTGAACTCATACAAATTCTAGGCAAGTCACAAGACCAGTGCCCAAGGAAGTAGATAGGCATCTGTCTATCTCTAAAAGATATGATGGCAGGAGTAGTAGGAATTAGACTCATAAAAAGATGTCACAGACAACAGCTTAATATTAATAATAAATGCCAAAATGACAATCCGAGGAACAGCAGGTACTCAGGCCTCCACTATGCCTTTTCCATTGTTTCTTGTGTCCTTTTCTGTCTGACCTCTTTGGCTGTAATAATAGGAGTATTCAAAAATCACCCCTATTGTTGTGTGAAAAGTAGCCATTATTATGTGTGGGAATCTTTGAGTTACAATTCTTATTAAGTCATGTTGGTTTAGATATAATTTTTATAATTTGATTTGTAGGTTGTTATATATGTATGATATACTACAGGTAAATCAAAACACTTTTAAATGTTTTAAAAACTCCCTTGAAATCCATTTTTTTTTCAACTATTTAGACCTCATTCTAGAGGCAATAGCTTCAGATTTCATTTTGAGATGGTGCCTCCAAGCAATGTTAAAATTCAATTTCCTGATTAATGAAATAGAATTTTTATTTGTTGTTCATTGATGGTGAATAGTTAGCCTTCTTTCATTGCCTCTACTTTGTATCCTCCCTTCAACGATTAGCTAATATTTTAGTAGATTATATTGCTAAATTGTTTCATAAAGTCTTCCGTGCTTGGTTCTTTCACTTATACTTGTACTAATATTAGAATAATGCAAAAAGTACTATGACCCTGGTCATATGAATTTGAAATCTACAAAATTTAGGAAATTTTATTCAATCTTATTTATTTACATTGGTGTTTTGCCTGCATGTATGTCTGTGTGAGGGTGTCAGATTCCCTGGAAAGAGTCTCAGACAGCTATGAGCTGCCATGTGGGTGCTGGGAATTGAACCCAGGTCCTCTGGAAGAGCAGCCAGTGCTCTTAACCACTGAGCCATTTCTCCAGCCCCTTACTCAAACTTAAAAACAATATAACTCTATTATATGAAGTATGTAGAGTAGTTAGTAAAAACAGAAAGTATAATAATGGCTACTAGGAGCCTTAAAGAGAAGGAAAGGTAAAGCCATTGAGTAAATATTTTTAGTTGAGGAAAGTGAAAGAGTTCTGAAACTGAAATATAAAGATGGCTATTACCATGACAGGAATATTTGTTTCTCCCAAAAGCCATGCTAGGTTTTAATTGTCACTGTAGCAGTGTGGAGACTTTAGAATTGGACTTAGTTACAAGGAATTCATCTTTGAAGGCATTTGTGTCATTGTAAAGGACAAGGTGACCCCTCTCTCATTTTCTGTTGGCTTTCTGTTTTCTACTCTTAGGAAACCATTCACAAGGCCCTCTCCAGATGCCAGTCTTAGATTTTGGATTTCCCATCTCCTAAACCTATAACAAGTAGATATCTGTTCATTTATAAGTCATTTATCTCAGTTGATCTGTTGTAGCAGGTACTGTGGAATGTTTTCCTCTGCATATGACCATTGCCATCTTGAAATGAGGACAGTTATCAAGACCTGCATGACACTATAATATGACTGGTTCCAGTAACAACCCTGGAAGAGGATAAGAAAGGCTCACAAATCACACAAGACGGTAAAAGTGTGCACAGGGTCTCAACAGAAGCTCACATGGTATGCAGGGCACACAAGGAGGGGCATAAGACTAACAGCCCCCTCCTCCTTTTCCAAGAATCTGGGAACAGCTATGAATTGCACAGGACAGATGCTATTCTTCAATTATAAACACCCACAGACTACACATGTCTTATAATTACATCCTCACCAATGTGCTTAATATGTGACCTCAATAAACAATTGCTTCTTTAAGCTAGACTTGACAGAAATCCTTCATATGGTCCATACCATAGTCCATCACTTCTGGTATGAAGTAATGTTAGTCCATATCTGCCCAGAAAAGTGAAGCACAGAGTTATGTCCCCAGGGAATGTATTGTATTTTCTGTTACTGTGTAAAATGTTTGCTTTCTCTGCTAGGTTTTTTGTTTGTTTCTTTCTTTCTTTCTTTCTTTGTTTTATTTTTGTTTTTATTTTTGTTTTTCTTTAACACAGAGACTAACCTGATCAGTTGTGAACTTAAGGGATCAAGGAGCTAAACGCTTGCTGAAGAACAACTAAATAAGGGTAGTGGTGAGTCCTGTTGTGCTACCTGCAAGCTACAACCTGATCATTTCATTGTCATTAGGCTAAGTAGGTACCGTTATTTCTTGGGTGTGATCTTTTCAAGTTTGTTTTGCATTTGCTTTGAATCAGTGTGGAACTTCCTATGCACTTACTATACCCAGGAATGTGGAAGAGAAACACACACACACACACACACACACACACACACACACACACACTATACTTAGTATGATGATTCCTTCTCTCAAAGAGAGAATTTAATCTGTGTCTTTATCCTGCAGTCACCCATACTGTTTCTTTTTTTTCCTTTTCTTTTTTTTTCCTACACACACTAATTCTATTCCTTGGTAGTTTGGCCTGGAATGTCAGGACCCTCTGCTTCTGCCATCCATTTCTGGGTTAATTTTGGACTGTAGATTTTTTTCAAACCCTCCCTTTCCAATGTGTTGTTCTCAGTCATTTTCATTCCTCAATAATGCTTTGAATCTAATATTGGATGATGGCCTTTCTCCTCTCCTCTTACTTATTAAGGTTTATGGGTTTAATTTGTTTTTATTCTCTCTCATTTTAATGAAAAATGGAGGCAAATGTTTGTGGGTATTTGGTCATCACACAGAACCAGAGATTACTACAGACTCTTGCAGCACCAAGGCTCATTGCCCTCTGGTGCACCAGCAGCACCCTCGGCGAGTTTTTACTGTTAGACAAAACTGATATAACTGAAGGAATCGCTGGATGTGAGTGCACATTCACTGTCTTCTCACTGCAATGCCGTGACATTTTTTAATTTTTCTTTACTTTGTTGAAAAGAAACTTACGGGAAAAAATAGAAAGTTATAAACCTGAAAGACAGGCTTTTGATCACAAGCAACTCTCTCTCTCTCTCTCTCTCTCTTTCTCTCTCTCTCATATAATTTACATTACAAATATAACCTGTTCAGTCCATATAATGTTACCTGAATGTAGGTTTTTCAGGGCTGACCATGCAGCTCTAGTATATGCATAAACATAAATATACATATACATATGTTCATGCAATTAATTTGGTTTGAAAAAGAGAGAGACCACAAATTTGAAGGAGTGCAGGGAAGGGTGTATGGGAGGTTTTCGAGGTAGGAAGAGGGAAGGTGAAATGCTGTAATTATATATAATCTTGTCAATAAAATAAAAATATTGTTTCTCAAAAGAATCTCTAATTCAGGTTCTATTTTGGTAATTTCTAGTATCCGTAACTATTTTTAAGTTTTTTCTCAGTTCTTATGAGAACACATATGGTGTCCCCCAAAAATGTTTTTACAAGTGCTTGTAGGTCATTTATTGCTGCTTAAATCTATCCTGTATTGGGATATAAAATCCAGCCTGCTCAAAATGCCGAGCATAGAGAGCAGCTGGACTTCCAGAGTCCACTCAGGCTTCCCTTCTGTCCAAATTCTTTTATTAACTTACCCTTGCTCTTATTTTCACTAAAGTTCTGAAATCTAACGGAAACAGACTGATTTTTGCAAAGTGTCTCAGCTTCCTCCTTCTTCTGACATCCCCTGGAATCCCATTACTTATATAAACTATGGCTGCTATATTCACAATTATGTATGTAAGCCTACTGGACCACTTGTTCCTTTTTAGTTTCTCTTTCTTCTGTCTGTCTTTTCTATTGCTTTGAGATTTGATACTTAATATGGAAAAGAAACAGAAATTCAGAGTGCCCTCTATTCTGAGATAAATATAATGGACTCAAACACCAAATTAACTTTATAAATATTTGCCTATTTTTCCCCTCGGTCCTTATAAGAATGCACGTGCTATTTATGATGGTTGGTCACAATTATCAACCGCATTCACCCAGAAAGCAGGGTTTTTGACATGTCTGAAAAAGATTGTCCTGATAGCTTTAGCAGAAGTGTTTCTCCCCACTGGGATGGAACTGTTCGCTACACAGGATACCATGCTGTATAAATAGAGAAATGGAACTGAGCGGCAGCATGAATTCTCATTCTCTGAGTGTGGATGTGATATGACCAGCTGCTATGAGTCATGTGCCCTTGACTTCCCTTCCGTGGTATAATGTACCTGTGAACAGTGATCTAGAATAAGCCCTTTCTCCTTTGACTTTCTTTTGCCAGAAATATTTTGTCACAGAAATAATAAAATAAATCCAGAGAGTGTTTGAATTTTTTTTTCATGTATCTACTGATCAAGACAAGCATGTTGAGATGCAAGGGTTCTGAATGTTGAACACAGAATAGCATGAGAAAAGAGGAGCAAAAGTCTTTGAAAATGGACTAGCAGAGAAGGAGGCCAGGGACACAGGCAGGGTTTGTGTAAGATAATAATCCAGAGCACATTTGAAGTGGAAATTTAAGTCTTTCTCCATTTGTTGCACATTAAAATTACAAGTAGCTCATTCTTGTTTTTATCAAAATTCCAGGAAGATGTATAATGCTGAAGGGAGTATGGAAAAGTCCATGGCAACCACCTCTTCCACTGCATAGAAGTCTGGCAGGTGACAGGAAAGTAGGGGATGTACAGAGGAAGAAGAGAATAAGCAGTTGATGATCTTTCATAGGCTATAGCATACAGGCTTTATGGTGGAAGACATACAAAATATTGACAATATACCTAATGAACTGTATTGTGTATAGTCAAAGCCTTCTCCATTCTCACAGGTGAGCACATGGCAAATAGACGTTGTTGGAGACAGCTTTCTGTACCACTCTGGCATGGCCAGTGGCAAGAAGTAAGACAGCTCCCATTTAATGAAAGACTACTGGAACTGAGTGGAAACAATGCCTGCTCATTATTCTTATTGTGCAACAAAATAACAATCCTTAACAATAATAAAAAATAAATAAATAATGCCAAATGATAAGTCATTTTACCTAACTACACATCCAGATGTTTATAGAGATTTCCTCACTTGTCCCCTCAATTCTGTTTGGAGATTGTAAGTAACCCTAAGCTGCCACTGGCTCTTTGCCATAGTTCTGGATGTTCCTTTGAACACTTGCCACTATTTTAACAGCTCTGTTCATTTTGTAATGAATTATGGATCCACAGTGTATGTCATTTATAATAGAGATTCCCATTTGTGCTTTCTGCCATTAATGTTACTCAATACTTTAGAGAGAAAACACAAACCACCATTGGCTGTGCTGCTATCCCCTCAGAAGATGAGATTATTTTCCTGTTACTGCTTTATGTGTTCTAGGAATTGGCAAGTGCCTCCATTTCTAGCTTTTATTGTAGAGTGAGAATAGGAATTGGTTTCTTGCAACAATAGCAAACAACAAAGGATGTGAGACCCAAACATTGACAAGGCCTGCTGGGACTGGCTTTGTATTTGAATTGTGAAATCGGCTGCATTGTAATGGGAAAAGGGTGCTCCATGTAGGACTGTTAGGTTTAGTACTACACACCTATGTGTGGTCTGGGTATGACCTTTACAATGACGGTGAATGGGAACTTGGACAAATCTTTGTCAAATCTCTGTTGGCTTTGTATTTGGCCCAAAATAGAAAACTAAGGAACAGGTTTTTTTTGTTGTTGTTTTTGTTTTTTGAAAATGTAGAATGTAGTTGCTACTTACCAAGAGGCATCCAGGCTATGTCATGTCAGTAACAGTAGGACATAAATAGGATATTTTTTTTAAAAAAAGCAGTGAAATTAAAATATCTTATCAAATGCTACATATTAACTCAAACATAAAATGCTGCATATTAACTCAAACATAAAAGATTCATTTCATCTGTTAAATGTACAATACGTACACATAATCGACAATGCACTGAATTAAATGTTAGGGAAATTTTAAATATGGTCACATAGTACCCTCAATCGAACCAGATTTCTGAAAATAGTGGTAAGTAAATATTGGATGAAATGTAGGAGTAGAAGGACACGGTGAATTGAGTGTAGAGATATCTAGTCTTGGCATTACTAATAGAATCATAAGTTGTATTCTATCCACATATGATTTATAACTAATAAACATATAGTGTCTACAAATTGTTACAAAGTCCATCAGAGATTAATAGATACTGTGACATAGCAAATTGTGAACATAGCACATGACCGAGATGAGGCAGAAATATGATGAATAATGAGTAGAAAGATAAATGAATGATTCCATGAAAACAGATATGGAGAGAGAAAAAGACAGAAGAAATCAAACAAGAAATTAAGAACTCAGGGTAGATGATAAAGAACCCATTTTAAATTTATAGTATAGCAAAAATATGAACAAAGGAGCTGATTGATTCATTAAATGTAAAATTTAAAATTTTAACATCAAATAATGAGAATGTCACTTGCTTGGAGTAAAGGTTTTTCTTTCACTCCAATGTTTGAAGGGATGTGTTTAAATTTGAGGAGATTTTCAGTCTATGATTTCCTTATGCCTCTAAATGTCACCGTGACAATTCTATCAAAACCTCTTTAAAGCTTTTATTATTTTTTTTAAGAGTAGAAAGTAGGAAACTAGATTTCTTATTAATTTATATGGTCAGTGTTCTTTCTCTTAATAGAAATGAATCCTTGTTCTATTTTATAATATATGAAACACATAAATAAAATACTTTTAGAATTACGCTCATAATTGCATTTTTGTATATAAACAAGAAAAAAAACAAAAAAAATGTTTAAAAATGAAGTCAAAATTATTTATTAATTGTCATGTTGACTTTCTCATCATCTCTTCCACACTTTATTCTTCTGTTCAGAAGTGTTCCAGAATTTAATTCAATCTGGAATACTGTTCTGCTCCACTGCCTCCCCAAACTAGCCAATTATCTATGAAAGTTTCTTCTTGGATGCCCTCAGTTAGCTCTGTTCATTCAATGGAAAACTTGTAGTTGTACTATATTCATTCTAAATGACAGGAAGATAAATCTTTACTGTTTGAATGGCAACTTAAAATACAACTCAAGGTATCTGATTTAACCTAGCTAAATTTAATTTAATTTAGTTGTCAAAGTACAAAAAATGATGTTTGTTTGGTCTTCCATATGAAGTCTGATACATAGAAGCATGTTAGTAGGAGAGGATCAAGGGAGAAAGAAAGACGGGGCAATCCATAATTCGCTTCTGCATGTACACTGAAAGTTATTAATATGTGTGTGTAAAATTAAGAATCCAAAATTCATACTGGCCCACATGAAGTTGTAAAATAAGAAACTATTCAATTGAAATTTACACTTCAAAACTTCTAATACTTTTTGTGTAGTTCTTACCCTGTTTTCATTTTTTTTTTTGTAATTGTGGTTAGACAATTTATCTAACATGCACAGAATTATAAGAAATTAAAAGAATACATGCTTCTTGTGCACATGTTCCATAGAGATTTGGCCAATTAACCTATCAATTAAGAGTTAAGTCAAATCTGTTAAACTGCTTTGTACCTGTTTTTTTTTTTTTTTTTTTTTTTTTGGATAGATATCACCACTGAGGACATTACTCTAGGCCTTGAGAAACTATCAGAGTTTGGCATTTTCTGTCTTAGAAAATGCAACAAGCCTGTATTGAAAATCATAACACTGAAATGGCCATATGAGAATGACCAGAATGCAGAATGGAAACAGAGAAAGAAATATAGCAAACTAAATCTATGGGAACATAAACACCCAAGGGTTTCACAGAGTTGACTTCTTTCTGGAAAGAAAGGCACTAACTGTTGAATCAAATGAAACACAACTGGAATGTAAGAAGTGAAATCTGTGATATAGTATAACATACAAGTGTACTAGCCATGGCATGATAAATGGGAGAGAGAAAGAGGAACACAAGCTGCATTAATGTAAGCACATATTTGTTTACCTCAGCTCAAGCAGTGTTTTCTCTCAAAATAAAATTCTAGCAAACCCCATCTAACTTTATTTTAACATGGTCTCTTGACTAGTAGCTGAGACATTAGTGAGTTCACACGTAACTTTCTAATGTCATTTGCCAACGTCTTCTTTAGTCCATGATTCTTCTCCTATTTCTCACCCTACAGATGGGAACCCAAAGTGGTCCTTACAAAGAATCAAGTCCTGCTGAGGACAAGCAAGCATCTCCTCCATATTTTACAAGCAAAGAATTGCATTTTCTTTGTAGGTCTGTTGTCTAGAGGCTCCAGAAATAATGTCAGGGGAGCTGTTGCTACCCTCCAAATATCACAGATTCAGAGAAAGGAAAGGTGTAAATATACATTGGAAATGTATGTGAGCAAAAAAGCCACCAACTGGCTTAATATGTTTGACAATACTTTGTGGGAGGAACTGATCCAATCCTGTGAGAAAAATTCTACTTCAAAGGCCCAGTACCAATCCTTTCAGAATGAAGGAGTCCAGTGATTATCATCAGTTTTCTCCTCATAAATGATTCATAAACTCAACATTGTCATTCTGGGGACCAAGCTGCTAGAACATGAGTTTTTGTTGAAACAACCATATTTAAAAATCAGAGAAGAAAATATCACACATAACTTTTGAACAGGATAGAGAAAATTTGCCTTCACAGTGCCTACTTAAAATAATTCCAAGCCTGATAAAAAGTATCAGTGCAAATTCTTCCACAAGGGATTTTAAACAGCCCCACCTTGTGACAATATCTTGTACAAAAACCATTGGAAATACTTTGTAAATGGTTTCCTATAATTTACTTTCTATAAATGACACCTTACTAGCTGATTCAGACACAGATACTATAGAAAAAATATTTTGAGAGGTACAGAAAATGTTGCCTTGCTGGAGTTTACAAATTGCTCCTGAAAAAAAAATATGAAGAGGAGATTCTATTAATTACCTATGATATAAAATATAAAAATTCAACCACAGAAAGTACAAATTAGGAAAAAAACAGTTATGAACTCTTAGTGAACTTCAAATTTTGCTGAGAGGTATTTATTGGCTAACAACCCACAAATGGATTGACAACTAAAGAACTGAATAGTTTATTTCAAACCTTAAAAAGTAATAAGGACTTAAATAGTCCAAGAAAAATATGAGCTGAGACTGAGAGAATATTGGCTTTTCTAGAAAAGAAATTACAGGATACACATTTGGATTATTTGAATCTGGAGCTTGATTGTATTGTGGATATTTTACCATTTCCACATTCTCTCACAGGAATTCTTATGCAATGAGAGAATATTTTAGAATGGATATTTTTGCCACACAAAGAGAGTAAAAAATTAATACCTATGTAGAAAATGTTCTGAATTGATTCTCAAAATAAAATTAAGACTTTGTCAATTAGCAGGAATAGACCTAGCAGAAATTGCAGTGCCTTTTATTAACATGGATTTGCCTCCATATGGACAGAAAATGAACACCAGCAAAGAGTTTGCAGTATTTTTTAGGAGAGATTAACAGCAAATATCCCCAAAGCAAGAGATTTCAGTTTATAATGAGAACTAATTGGATCCTTCCTCACAATGTATGGGTAACACCCACTTCTGGAGTGCCTACATTCTATATTGATGCTAATAAATAAGAAAGGGCAAGTTATAAGTCAAGAAATTTAAGTGGTTCAAAGCCCTTATGATTCTGTTTAAAAGTCAGAAACAAATGTTATTCTAAGGTATTATTAGATTTTCAAGAAACCTCTTAATACAGTTACTGATGCTCAATATGCAGAAAGAGACATTTCACTTATTGAAACCACTGGACTTACTCCAGATGATTCAAAATTAATTTAGTTATGTATTGAATTACAAGAAATAATCAGAAATACAAATCATCCTTTGTGTGTACACATATCATATCCCATATGATTACACCAGGCCCTCTCACATAAGGGAATGATGAAATTGATCAGCTATTAGTAGTAAATGTGCTAGAAGTCTCAGAATTTCATAAGAAACACCATGACTTTATTCTTTACTAAGAATTTTTTATTCATTTTACATACCAACCACAGATCCCCCTCTCTTCCCTCCTCCCAACCCCCAGTCTTCACACCCACCCCCGGAACCCACCCTGTATTCCCTCCTCTGGAAAGGTAAGCCCTCCCATGGGGAGCCAGAAAAGCCTGGTACATTCAGTTGAGGCAGGTCCAAGCCCCTCCCCCTGCATCAAGGCTGTGCAAGGCATTCCACCATAGATGATGGGCTCCAAAAAGCCAGCTCATGCACTAGGGATGACCCTGATCCTACTGCCAGGGGGCCTCTTAAGGAGACCAAGCTACACAACTTTCTTGCTTATGCAGAGGGTCTAGTCCAGACCTGTGGAAGCTCCACAGCTGTTGGTCTAAAGCTCATGAGTTTCCACTCCTTTGGTTCAGTTGTCTCTGTAGATTTTCCCCATCATTATCTTGATGCCCCTTGCTCATAGAATCCTTCTTCCCTCTCTTTGAGTGGACTCTTGGAGCTCAGCCTTATGCTTAGCTGTGGATCTATGCATCTGCTTCTATCAGTTACTATATGAAGGCTCTATGATGACAGAGTGTTTTGCCAATCTGATTACTGGAGTAAGCCAGCTCAGGCTTTCTTTCCACTATTGCTAGTTGTCTAAGCTGTGATCATTTTTTTGTATTCTTGGGAAATTCCCTAGAACCAGGTTTCTCTCTTTCCCCATGATGTCTCCCTCTACCATGATATCTCTTTCATTGTTCTCCCACTCCATCCCTGTTCCAGCTGCACCACTTGATCCCTTATGTTCTCATCCCCCATCCCCTAACCATATTGCTCCCAACCCCCAGTTTACTCATGTAGATCTCATCTATTGCCCCTTCCCAGGATGATTCATATGTCCCTCTTAGGGATCTTCTTGTTACCTAGTTTCTCTGGAGCTGTGGATTGTAGCATGATTATCCTTTGCTTTATAGCTAGTGTCCTCTTATGAGTGAGTATATACCATGTTTGTCTTTCTGAGTCTGGGTTACCTCACTCAGGATGATTTTTTCTAGATCCATCAATTTGCCTGCAAACCTCATGATGTCATTGGGGTTTTTTTTGTTTGTTTTCGTTTTTGTTTTTTCTGTTGTATAGTATTCCATTGTGTATATGTACAACATTTTCTTCATTCCTTCTTTGGTTAAGGGACATCTAGGCTGTTTCTAGGTTCTGGCTACTATGAATAATGTTGCTATGAACAAAGTTGAGAAAGTGTCTTTGTGGTATGATTGAGCATGTCTTGGGTATATGTCCAAGAGTGGCTTAGATGGGTCTTGAGGTAGGTAGATTCCCAATTTTCTGAGAATCCACTATACTGATTTACAAAATGGCTGTACAAGTTTGCACTCCCACCAGCAGTGCAGAAGTGTTCCCCTTACTCTACATCCTCTCCAGAATAAGCTGTCATCAGTGCTTCTGATCTTAGCCATTCTGACAGGTGTAAGATGGTATCTCCGAGTCATTTTGATTTGCCTTTCTCTGATGACTAAGGATGTTGAGCAATTCCTTAAATGTCTTTCAGCCATTTGAGATTCTTCTGTCGAGAATTCTGTTTAGCTCTGGAGCCTATTTTTCAGTTGGATTGCTTGGTATGTTGCTGTCTAGTTTCTGGAGTTCTTTATATATTTTGGAGTTCAGCCCTCTGTCAAATGTGGGGTTGGCAAAGATCTTTTCCCATTCTGTATGCTGTCTTTTTGTCTTATTTACCATATCCTTTACCTTACAGAAACTTCTCAGTTTCAGGAGGTCCCATTTATTAATTGTTGCACTCAGTGTCTGTGCTACTGGTACCAATGCATTCAAGGCTACTTCCTACTTTCTCTTCTATCAAGTTCAGTGTAACTGGATTTATTGTGAAGTCTTTGATCCACCTGGGCTTGAGTTTTGTCCATAGTGATAGATACAATTATATTTACAGTCTTCTACAAGTTGATATCCAGTTATGCCAGCACCATTTGTTGAGGATGCTTTCTTTTTTCCATTGTACAGTTTTAGCTTCTTTGTGAAGAATCGGGTGTTTATAAGTGTGTGAATTAATGTCAGGATTCTCAATGTGATTCCATTGGTCCACGTGTCAGTTTTTATGCCAATGCCAAGGTGTCTTTACTACTATAGCAGCACTTAAGGTCAGGGATGATGATACCTCCAGAAGTTACTTTATTGTACAGGATTGTTTTAGCTATCCTTGGTTTTTTGTTTTTCCATATGAAGATGAATATTGTTCTTTCCAGGTCTGTGAAGAACCCTGTTGGGATTTTGATGGGGATTGTATTGTATTTGTAGATTTCTTTTGGTAAGATTTCCGTTCTTACTATGTTAATCCTACCTATTCATGAGCATTGGGAGATCTTTCCATTTTCTGTTATCTTCTTCAATTCTTTTCTTTAGAGACTTAAAGTTCTTGCCATACAGGTCTTTTACTTGCTTAGTTAGTGTTACCCCACAGTATTTTATATTATTTGTGGTATTGTAAAGGGTGATAAAGAAACACCATTGAACAACAAATGTTTGAAGAAAGGTTTTTCTATCATTTGGCAACAAGCCAAACAAATTATAATGAACTGTTTACTTGTTCTTTGTATAACCAAACTGTATGCACTGCAGCTCAGATGGAAAAGTATTCTGGCAATCAAGAGCCAAGGAGTACCATGAAGTCACTGTAAGTGCAGCAGCTTATAGTTCTGCTTCAAGGAAAGGTTTCCCTAATATAACAAGTCTAGAGGATTTCCCCAGTGAAGTTGTTACAGTTCTGCTCAGGTTCCATGGAGTGTAACAACTCTGCTCTGGGGGAAAGTTTCCCCAGGGAAAGTGTTATAGTCCTGCTTTTCTCCTTCCTTCTCTGTCCATGCTCTTTCTCTGTCTCTGCAATTGTAAAAGAAGGTCAACACTCAAACCTCATTAAAGACATTTATTGGGAGGAAGGAATCTAGGAGAGTTGCTGTCTCTGCCAGGATAGAAAAAGTCAACAGCAAACTGAACAGGCACAGAGCTTATATAGGGCTTCTTATGGGTGGGGTTTTTCCAAGGTGAAGATTTTCAGGGTGGGAATTGGTCAGATTTGAATCCCTGAGTTTGAACAAGCTCACAGACTGGCTGGATTTCATGCTTAGGGATTGGTTGGTTTCCTGCTCAGCAATTGGTTGGTTTTTCTGCTCAGAGATTGGTTGATTTTTGTGCTGAGTTGGTCAGGGGCAGAGTGTGTTTATTTGGCTCTGGTTTCAGGCAAAAAGTATGTTTCTTTCACTGGCCCTTTTTAGCCTTTTGGCTCAGGGTGTGTTTCTGTCACAGGATCTGGGTTCAGGGACAAAGTGTGCTTTTTGGCTCTAGTTTCATTGTCAGGGTGTGTTTCTTTGGCTCTGGTTTCAGGATGAAAGTGTGTTTCTTTGGTTGGCCCTTTTATCATACACAAACTCTATTACCTGCAGGAAGTAACCCAAAATGTACTAAAAATTGGTAAATGGATGTGTTTCATTTTGTAGAATTTGGAAAATTAAAATATGTGTACTATATCATAGATACCTATTCAGAATTTCAATGGGCAACTGCTTTGAGTTCTGAAAAGACTGATTCTGTAATTACACATTTATTAGAAGTTATGGCTAATATAAGAATACCTTTACAAATGAAAATTGACATGCTCTAGTATATATCTCTAGTAAAATGTAACAGATTTTGAATATTAAAGCATAAAGCATATTACAGGTATACCACACTATCTTACAGGAGAAGCAGTTGTAGGAAGATCTAATGGCATTTTAAAGATATGCTTAATAAACAGAAAGGTGTAATAAAGATTCCAAGAGATAGATTACACAATGCTTTATAAATTTTTAATTTTTAAAATGCTAATAAGAAAGAACTATCAGTTGCAGAGAGACATTATCTAGTAGAAAAACTGTTTAATTAAATCAATCTGTGTGCTTAAGGATATGTTGACCTCAGAATGGAAACCAGGATATGTGTTACATTGGAGAAGAGGTTTTGTTTTTGTTTCTACAGTAGATGAAAAGGTATGGATACCATCAAATTTGATAAAGATTAGATTCATACAGGAGAGATTTCTTGATAAGGAGAGGGAATAACTCATCAACTATCATGGACATTCAATCTAAACTATGTTATGACTAACAAATGCCTTTCATTTGACTTGATATAAACTGACAAAAAGGGAAACCCTCCAAAGTTACGGTTGGAGTAGGGTTTTGTTTTTGTCTTTCCAGGAGAATAAAAGCATCAAACTAAGGAATCTGAAAACTGCTTAAATAATTAAACATCTGAAGAACAAGGACAAAACATCCAGAGACAATGTCCAAAGAAAATGAGTAAATTGACCTAATGGTATATCACATTTCCAACATAATACAATTTTATAAATCTTCCCAAGTTTGATTCTGATCTTCTCTACTGACATATAAGGCAAATGATCTTTTTGTAGTCCCAATTCAATTAAAAATTAAAGCTAGCTTTAGAGTTGGAGTGTGGCTCTCTTCTTCTCTAAACTCAAGCAAGCTTGTTAAAGGAAAATCCAAAATCCTTGTCCCATGTCAGAAGAGCCACTAGACATGGGACAAAAAAAAAAAAACCGATATAAAGGGACTATTCTATTGCCTCTAATCTCATAATCCCTTGATTTTAACCTGATACTTTAAAACTTTTCTTAAGGTATAAATATTATCTCAAAATTTATAATATTTTAAACTTTCAGATGTGATATTAATGGTGATACAGAGTACTAACTAAGGTAGAAATATGTTTCACCTAACTTCCTATATGTGATTTGGGGCTTGAGTCTAAAGCAGGAATTAAGCTTATATACCACAGATATATTTAATAGATTTTTATCCTTTTACCTACCCAAGATCTGCTGCATATGACATTTAAAAGATTTCTGTTTAAAATTTCTGCAGTGACCCAAGACCATTCCTGGGAGTGATCTTTGAGGTTTCTAAGATGATAAGGGCCCACAATGACAAATCCACCTGGATTGTGGTAATGCCAGCAAACTGACAAAACACCACACAAAGATTAGCTTTGGATTTAAAACTGCTTAGGACAATTTCAAGGCTCTCAGCTAAAATGGTCCAGCCTCATAGATTGCTCCAGCCTGCAATTCAGATAAGCCCTACATTTACCCATCACAAAGAGAATGGACAACAGCTGGCTCTCAACAATGGCTTGACCATTACCTCAATTTTTTTCAGGGTCCCTGAAAATGTCACCATCACCAAAGCAACAGGAAGTAATTTTAAGAACACGAAGCTCACATTCCCAAGAGGTAGGGAGGGTAGTTTTGGTCAATCCGTGGGTTATGGGTGTTTATCATTGTTTAGAGGGATTGTTTGCAAGTTGTTATTGGTCATAGTCAAGGAGGAAACTAAGCAAAGGAGAATAGATTCAGCGATCTCATTCTGAAAAGAAAAATAGGATATAGGAATGATAGGCTAAAAGGGTAGATTATTGAATCTGCTTTTAAGCTAAAAAAGCAACTACTAGTCTTAAATATTTTACTTTGTATGGGTTTTTGTATATATATATATATATTGATACAAGTTTAATGTTATTTTTGTTATACTGTATATATATTCTTATTCTTTTTTTTTAATTAAAAGATTTTCTATTCATTTTACATATCAACCACAGATTCCCCTGTCTTTCCTCCTCCCAACCCTCAGCCTTCCCTTTCAACCCACTCCCCCTTCCCACCTCCTCCAAGACAAGGTCTCCCAAGGGGAGTCAGCAGAGCTTGGTACATTTAGTTGAGGCAGGTCTAAGCTCCTCTTCCCTGCACCAAGGCTGTGCAAAGTGTCTCACCATAGGCACTAGGCTCCAAAAAGCTGACTCATGCACTATGGATAGGTCCTAGTCCCACTGCCTGTGGGCCCCCTAATCAGTTCAAGCTAAACAACTGTCTCACTTATCCTGAGGACATAGTCCAGGACCATGGGGGCTCCTCAGCTATTGGTCCACAGTTCATGTGTTTCCACTAGTTTGAAACTAGTTGTCTCTGTACTTTTTCCAATCATGGTCTCAATATCTCTTTTTCATATAATCTCTCTTCTCTCTCATCGATTGGACTCCTGGAGCTCTGCCTGGGACCGGGCTGTGGATCTCTACATCTGCTTCCATCAGTCACTGGATGAGGGAGGGTTCTATCATGACAGTTAGAGTATTCAGCCATCCAATCACCAGAGTAGGTCAGCTCAGGCACCCTTTCAACCATTGCTAGTAGTCTATGGTGGAGTCACTTTTGTGGATTCCTGGGGACTTCCCCTATTCCCACGGTATCTTCATTTATCATAGTATCTCTTTCCTTTTTCTCCCACTCTGTTCCTGATCCAGTTCGAATCTCTTGCTCCCCTAAGCTCTCTTTCCAACCCTTGCCCTCCATTACCCCCCACACACACCCAGTTCTTGTTAAAGGTATTATACCTGTGCAGTTCATTTAACAATACAATGTAAATTTCTAGTCCTCGAAAGTTTTTATTACAAACTATGTAGGATAATTAAGAAATACAGGTTAGTAATTGGTCATTGATAATATCCAAACGCAGTCATGTTAGGTATGTTTTCTAAGTCAAACAGAGATATATTTTAGATATACTGGTGGTCTTCAATTACTTCAAAGATCTACAGACTATGCCATTTAAGATATTTTAATAATATAAGGGTTTTCATGACAGTGAGACACATCTGCCCTTAGTAGCACCAATCTACTTTAAAGAAGATGCTGGGCATCAAAGAATCTCCATTTGGAGTTTGCTTTATTTGATACAAAAGTTAGCCACTAGAAAAACAAGCATTCTTGCCTCAACTGCTCACAGTATATTGTCTAAACTGGACAAGCAGGAAACAAAAAAAAGTGACTGCCAAACTTTTCAAGACAAAGTAAGACAGTCCTTCAAAATTTCTGCTTCACAGAAAATTCTGTCGTGTATTCTAGGCATGAAGATGGATGTGCTAATGTTTAAGAAGAACCTTGGGTGACTGTCCAGGCAGCCAAATATTTCTGTCATTTCTATAGTTTTGGTAGGTGTTTGTTCTGCACTTCATGTTTACTCAGATAATATATTCTTCTTAGGTCTCAGATGGAGTTGAAGAAGAGATTGTTAAGAGTTACAGTTTTCCTTGTTACCAAATTCAGAAAAGAAACTCAGTAAAAGGGTGTAGAGTGTATAAGGTTAAGAAACATAAATGCTTTAGTTGTTTATGTAATTAAAAGTTTTGAAGTCTACAAAGGTAGTTTTGGTTTGGTAATGAAAGTTTGCCATGATAGAATAGATTATGGAGTATTTTCTCTGAATTTGCTAAATTACAATGGACTAGAAATTGTGAATGTAATTTTTACCTGGTAATTGTTCTTATTGCATGTATTTTTACTGTGTTAGAACGTGTTACTGTGTTAGCACATTCCCTTTTCATTTAGACAAAAAAGAGGAAAGTTGTGGGATATTTTGATCACACTGACACTTCCATGACTAACAATAAAGTTTCTTTGAATCAGAAGGTAAATCTAGCTACTAGCTGACCAAAATTAGCCATAGAAGTTTTGGAGGAATGAGGACATATAGACAGACACAGGAAATAGTAGGAAGGGGTTTAGAACAATTCTTAACCTTTTGTTGAATCAAGGAAGGAGAGAGACAGGAGGTCACTAGTCACTTCTCCACTGCTTCTATGATCAATGTGGTTCTTACCCAATATCTGACTCCTGAGTTTTTATTGATAAAGAATAATTAGCTAAACACTTTGAAGTACAGTTAGTAAATACCTCTGTTGTACATGAGAAGGCAGTCATCAACAGCCTAACAAGGGAAAGAAGGAGCTGACAGCCCTGGAAATGATGCAAAAACATTGGAATATGTTTAATTGCATCATCATCATCATAAAAAAATTTGAGTTGACTTCTGGACATAAATCTTAGTATATACAAATTTTATCTTAAAAATTTAAACTATCAATTTGATTATAAGAAATCTCCAAAGTTATATAATGAGAAACAATAAATGGCTTTTATTAACCTGTGACAACGATGATAGACTTTAGATATAGGCTGCCTTTTTGATTTATGTTGATTAATCAGCCCACTGATTAATCAACATAATTGTGTATATATGGAGAGATGTACAAACTTTATGTGAAATTTCTCCCTTTCCTTAGTATACTAGGTCAGAAAAAATTTACAAATATGAGAAATATCAGTATTTCCTCTTGGGTATATTCCTATACTGTAGACTTTCTGTTTTCTGCCACTAGGTGGGAGATAATGCTAATTCAGTAAAAAAAAAAAAAAAAAAAAAGTGTTTCTTGTCACACAATGGTGTCTATAGAGCTCTTTACAATCCCTCTGATTTGCCAATGTAGAAAAGGATCTAATTACCCCCTTCTCTTTCTCGTGTGTGTGTGTGTGTGTGTGTGTGTGTGTGTGTGTGTGTGTGTGTGTGTGTCTGGGGGGTTATCTGGAGGGGTTGGGCGACTGTGTGGACAAATGTGTGTGGGTTTGTGTGGGTGTCTACAGTATATTCTTTGCTTCCCCAGAGTTAACCTTGTGTCAGGATGTAATGTGTTTCATGTGTACAAAACTATTGTAAAAATTTTAGTAACTGTGATTGTTTGGTCTTCATTCCACCAAAGAAAATCTGTGAGTTACTAAAGATGTGGTGAAATACTCAGCACAATCTCACAGAAAGATTTTTAATTCCTTGAGTAAAGTATGTTCTCCTTCGTTTGCTGAGTGTCTCAGACAGAATTCTGCATTGTTACCTCATTGTAACAACCATAATCTAGCAACTCATAGTATAACACAGCTATGTTTTCTGCAAAGTTCAATTCAAGGCTTTGAGGGTCAAGAGCTTAAATTTGTTTAATGACTAAATGGATCAGGTGACTCACATTTCATTGTGAAATAAATCTGATGTGCTGTATTCAAAGTTGTTTCTCTGCTGGTCCAGGAATTATTCATCAGCTACCTTTCTCTGTCTTTTTTATTTAAATTCCAGTTTGCAAGAAAATAATCTAGTGGTGTAGATGAATTTTAACTGGCTCATTGTCCCTGTTGTTATTATTTTGCCAGCTACCTTCTCCCTCACTGATAAATCTTGTCCCTGTGTCTAGTCAACTAATGATGTCTGCTGTTTCTAAGAAGAGATTTTATGTAGTGCCTTGTTTGTTTTGAGAAATCTGTGAGGGTGTTGTAGCATACAGCATGTGTTACAGGGTGTTACAGAGTGAATGCCCTGTATTATGACTGTGTATATCAGCTAATTTAAGATGACTGCCACTGAGACTACTCACTTGAACTCCAGATACTTGTATGTCTGGGAAGTTGTGAAGTCATGTCTCACACCATAGTTCTGATATCCTCTAGTTTATAGTTACTGACAGACATTAATGTAGGAACCAAACACAGGATACCAAACTGAGCTCACAGTGATTGCATGGAATTTACTGTGGATGGTGAAAAGAAGCTAACTTTAAAGTCAAAATCAAAAAGTGTTGGAGTTTGGGTCTTAGCAGTGCTGTCTGCCTAGGATTTTGTATATTTTAACTGTTGTTGAACTGTTTTTAAAACCTCTTCTTTTTCCACGGGCATGTTTTAAACACAACTGGAAGCAAGTAGGCATGGATGTGGACTTCTAAACACCAAGGCCATAGATGTCAGTGAAGATTGTAGCCCACCATTTGCACAATGAGAGAAAGGGCCCACATGTTTTTCTGAATTTTAATAAACTACATGTTTGCCACTTCATGATCCCAAGAGCTATGAGGTAATGTTCATATTTTGTATACAAGGCACAGGATGATGAACTCTTTTTCATTTATTGATTCATGCAAGACCTTGTTACCAAGAACTTAATCTGTATTGGCCACTGCAGGTTTAATATTAAGGACAATTTGATTTTACATTAAGCTAAATTATGCAGGTACTATTGAAATGAACAGCCTCACTACAAACAAAGGAGGCATGTTTTCTAACCATGGACATAGAACTTAGGGCATTTTAAAATAGTGAAATACCAAACACAAATATGGTATTTCTGTATGGCAATGATGGCTGGCAAAAGCAATTAAGAGAGTGAAATGGGATAACACTCAGCACTTGATAGTAAAGGAGGCAATTTCAATATGGCAGCATCACATCCTCTGATTATTAATAAATAAATATTGACGTTAATTTAGTACTTTTCATCTTCAAGGCACTTGTGATTATTAATTAGTCCTCTCAGGACTGTTTGAAATGTAACTTCCGAAGTTAACATTTGAATAGAATTTCCATGATAGTGGGTTTTTTTTTTGTTTTTTTGTTTTTTTTGCTTCAAGTACAGCTAACTGCCTTTTTAGTTTTATTACAATTCTCAGAACTTGTTTTTCCTCCAGATCAAGATGAATGCAACATAATGAAATGGCATTGCAAAGTAGCTATTTCAGGAAAGGTGGTTTTGGGGGAGGTAGGGGTCAGAGAACATTTATAGAGTACCATAGACCAATACTTTGAGTCAGTTCCTCTGAAGGTCACCAGCCTAGGAAAATACTTTGGAGTGGCTGAACCCCATTTCTGCATGCAGGCCTTAGCTCAGGGCATGATCTCACCCATGAACCTTCTATCTTCACATCCCTGCTGCCTTCCATGCTGATACGTATGCATTTGAGTTCATATTTTTAAACAAAGAAACATTTTTATAATGTAAAATGTTTCTTTTAATCATTCAATTAATTTAGTTTGGCTAATAGAAAACAAACATACAAAAATAAAATCTTAGATCTTTTGTTGAATCTCAGAGACTAAAAATGAAGCTTTTGTTACATGCATAGGAATTATGTAGTTGCCTTAGTTCGGGCTTACTATTGTTGTGAAGTACCATGACCACTGGCAACTCTTATAAATAAAAATGTTTAATTGAAGGTGTCTCACTTATAGTTTCAGAGGTTCAATCCATTATGATCATGAAGGGAGCATGGCAGTATGCAGGCAGACATGGTGCTGGAGCATCTTGTGCTGCATCTTGCAGACAACAGGAAGTCGATTGACTATCACACTAAGGGAAGCTTGAGAAAAAGAGTTCTTGAAGCCCGCCCCCACAGTGACACACTTCCTCCAAGATCACACCTATTCCAACAAGGCCACAGGTCCTAATAGTGCCACTCCCTTTGGGAGCTGTTTTCTTTCAAACCACCCGAGTAGTATAATACTTTTTAAGCAGTAAATTTTATTTTAAGTAATTTTTTGTTGGTGGTGAAAAATTAAAGGGGATGGTTCAGAGTTCCCCCAGGTCCAGCCAGCCTGGCCTTTATCCCTTCATTTTCCCTGATCTTAACTATTCCACATGTTACAATAGATTAGTCAATTCAATATATTACATACTACAAGCTGAAGTTTGTTTATCCATTAGGATTATCTCAGTAGTCAGTGTATGTTTTGTGTTTTGACATGTTGTATGGTAACCTGTGATATGGGATATTCTACACTAAAGTATCACAGAGACGATGTTATGTTGTATAAATGCCCCTGTGTGTCTACTTCTCAGTTTGATCTAAATCTGAATGCCTACCTTCCTCCTTGATATCCTGAGCCTTCAAGAAGGTTAGGTTGATTAAAGACAAATTTGTACAAACATTGAGACACCTGTCTTCTCATCTCTACTAGACATAATGTCACTCTAGATCCAGAAAAAAATGTATTTGAATCAACAGAACTTGAAGACAATATATGAGTGTAAGGATTATTGATGTGGGGGTAATCTTTGCACTTAAATTCAGTTAGACTCATGAGAGGCTTTCCCAAAATATATATGGCTGCTATACTGGCCAAACATTCTGAAACCTCCTTGTTAATGACATCTCTCTCATTTCTGTGCTGACTAGGGTCATCACAAGAATTCTGTGATTGCTGGAGGAGAATCACTTATGAATTTTAGAGTTATAGCCTGCAATATATAGTGTAACTGACTAATTCCACAAGGTTCGTCATTTATAAGTACAAGACCCTTACCACTCCTTATTGGTCACCTTGTTAAGGTGACCCTTAAGATATATATATATCTTAAGCAGATATATCCATTTACATAAATTTGATTTTTATTTTCTTTCTTTGAAAACAATACATGAACGTTTTCCAGAGCACATTCCCATATTTGGTGTATACTGTCTAGCACAATGCCCATGTTCCAATCAACAAGGGCATGTAACTGCCCTAAGGCTCTTTGTCCATGTCTATCTCTTTCCAGACTCCAAGTTACATAATGGATGACATTTTTTTTTTCTATTTACTGTAAGTCTCTCATACCTAAACATCACCCTACACACAATAGATTCTCCATCACCAAATGGATTTAACTTTTAAATTAAAATCATGTAGGAAGAAAAAATATAGTAGATAATGAAATTTCTGTACCAGAAGAAGATGGTTCTAAAAATGTTCCATTTTACTTCATAGTCCTTGTTCCTAATAAATTTGTAATGGCACAAAGAATATGAAAAGGAGAAGGTATATTTTGTCTTGAAATCTCATACCATAGAATCTGTAGTGGATTGCACGTGTCTCAAATGCAGTTCCCCTTTTTTTCTCAAAGGTTTTATTTCAGTTGCTGAAGGTTAAAATACAGGTAGCATGGGGTTGGCCTCCATTTCCCCAGACAGGAAACATAGTCTAGTGAAAATGAGAAAATATCAAGACCCTATTAAGGAGTTTGAGGTTTGTCTAAAGGCATGCACCTCTCTAAAGAAATGAAGATCACTTATTAACCTTTGGCCATTCCTTCAAAAGCTGTCCTTGATGCCATCTTGTGTCTCAGTGAAGTGACCTTATCAGGGCTATATTAGACTGTTGCAGCCCAGTGAATTTCTGAATGTATTGTAATTTAATTACCCAAATTTTGCCAACCTCTTCCTACCTCCTAACCTAAGCTTCTAGTTACTTACCTTGTGACAAAAGAAAACCTGTCTGTGTTGCCTACTATTTAATTTCTTATGCTGAACTTCAATTGGAAATTAATATAGGAGCTGGGTACAGAAGTAGGCAGGAAAATTGGGAAAATATCATATAGGTATTAGCAATCTTCCTCCAAAGCCCTTGGTGCATTGAGGTTTAAGCATTTCTCTTTAAATCTTGACCAGTAAGGGAGAGCTGAGCTGCCTAGAAGAAATAAAAGCCTTTCCTCTTAGCAGAAGAAAGCATTTGACCCACAGAGATCCTTTGAACCACCATTGACATGATGATTAGTCTTGATTCTACCTCCTAATCTGCTGATTTAGCCTAGATGACAGTGGATTAACTGATCTGTCACTAGTTTGCTGCTGTGTTCCATGGGACACACAATTGCTATAGCCAAACTCGGAGATGCTGCTGCTTATCAAACACTCAGGGTTGTAGCACATGGGCAACTGCTGTTTTTCCCTAGGACTACTCTCCTTGGTTGACTCTCATGCCAGACCCAATTGGCCAAGCATGGATTTCATTACTGGAAATGAGTGTAACTGACTAATTCCACAAGGTTCGTCATTTATAAGTACAAGACCCTTACCACTCCTTACTGGTCACCTTGTTTCATTCCTACCCTGTGTGCCTTGTCTAGCACAGGGCTGGAAGGAAGGGATTAGACCCCACATTACTATGTCATATCTTTTGAGGGTTAACACATAATGTTGAACAACACAGCTACTCTATGTATCTAACACTGGCGAAGAGTGTTATAGTTAATGGGAATGTTCTTACTATAATTTGAAATAATTCTTTCCATGTCACCTCACATGTACATTCTTCAAGGTCTCAAGATTGTGGGATTTACTTTAATAACTTAGGATATTTAAGGCATTTGCTTTCTTTTTAAAACAAGTTTTATCTGTGTATGTATAATCTGTGTTTTGTGAAGTAAATAAAGGCAATGTTCAACCAGGTTCTTTTTTTATCATCTCAGCCTCTTAGTTAGATGTCCTTGCCAGCTCTGTTCCCACCCTGACACCTTATTGCATTCTGATGTAGACCCCATCCTTATCAGTTCACGTATGCTGTCCAAAATCAGGCAAGTCAGAAAGAAAGGGTTGTAAATTCATGAGATTTTTAAGGCAAGTTATCAGAATAAGAAGTTGGACTAGAGCCCCAAACCATGCAGGCTATAAGGTCAGCATTTAACCTCCTTTCTTTCTCTCCCCACCCCCACCACTTTTTTTTTTTTTTTTATTGTCCAAGGACAAGAGAGCTCAATGTATGAGACTCCAGGGCCATAAACTTAAACAGGCTGGCCATTTCATAACATAAACAGGCTGGCCATTTCATAACAAACAGTTGCAAGCTGAGGGCTGACCAAACAATTTTTATTGATAACACTAGAGCACTGGTGTGGATGTGAGAAGCAGTGTCACACATGACATCTTTTTCTTAATTATTAGGACCTAGACAGGTGGCAGGAAGGGAATGAGGAGTGGGGGGTGGGAAAGAGGCAGGGGTGGGAGGCATGGTGACACTTCCTATCTCAGGAGTACAAGATTCATTACCTCTAATGGAAAGTCACCAGGCTGCTGTGAGCCTGACATACTCCGTGACAGGAGAAAGTGACATGGCCGTTTGACATTCAGGGCTAGAAGGTTGCCCATCTGTAATCACTAGTTAAAATTGAATCTTGTACACTGCACCCTGCCAGCACAGCTCAACTCTTGATAATTATTTGGATGCTACTGTATTTGGATTTTTATTTCCCAGCAGAGAGGGGAAGTTGGATTTATAGTTTACTGCTGGGTGAAGATTGGAACAGGCTAGATCTTTTTTATGGTTAATATGGCAGAGCCAAATAAATCTGGAGATGCTTTTGTCCCCATTTTAATTCTAAACCACTTGGAGGTGGGAATGGAGAGACACAAAGGAAGTAAAGGGCCTGTCTTCACATTTTTTTGGAAGCATGCTACCATTCTGACTGTGCTCATGTTTTTCTTTTTTTCTCTTCTCTTCATGATGCTATGAACCAGCCATCTGCTCAGAGAAGAGGCTGGGAAATACTATTTTGCAACTGCTATAGACTAATCTGCCATGTGGTGCAGACTCCTTTATGGTTGAAGACGTTGATGGCCAATGGCATTTAAACAACCACTTTCTGTTCTTATTCACCAGAGGGTCTTGGAAAGGACCTGACAAATGTTTGATACGTGGTCAGTTTAGTATAATTATTGTCTGGCTTTGGACTCCGATGTACAAACAGGAATTCTGTGATTGCAACAAGAAAGTCCTTTTTTCTTCCCTACCCCAGGTCATGGAGGATTCTAATGTTCAAAAATGAGTAGGCTATATACTTTCAAGCTTTGGATAATCTCACATGTCTAACATTAAATGTTCTATGTGATGTTTTGAGGAATATATCTCAGCCATATGCTTAAAGAAGGTGTGATCACTACCTAATCTCTACATAAAAGATTAACTAGCCGGGCGGTGGTGGCACACACCTTTAATCCCAGCACTAGGGAGGCAGAGCCAGGCAGATCTCTGTGAGTTCGAGGCCATCCTGGGCTACCAAGTGAGTCCCAGGAAAGGCTCAAAGCTGCACAGAGAAACCCTGTCTCGAAAAACCAAAAAAAAAAAAAAAAAAAAAAGATTAATTGTTGCCAGTTACAGTGGTATTAGCTGTGCCACAGAAGCACAAAACTGGTCCCATAAAGATACTTTTATAACAATCAAGCTCAATATCTGCATGTCCAGCCCCAGAAAGGTACAGATACACATGGAATCACTCTTTCCAGGAATCATTTTCCTCCCTCAGAGGAAGAAAACAGAAACAAAACAACAGTTCCTTTGCTTAGTCAGAGATAAGGCATGCTGAGTAGCATCTTGTCTAGACAAGCCAGGAGATAAAACCCCAAGGATTACTTTTAGAGGGTGGGTCTCCCTGGGTTTGTGATTTTCTCACTTACTCCCAGAAGCTTGATTGATTCCTGCTTGTTGACCCTGGTGACAGCATTCTCAGAATCAGGATACTGACTTGTGTGATTTAAAGGGAGACCTAATACCAAAGAGAGGTGGGGATATGCAGATTGCAGTATCTACTGCAGACAGACCTTCAGAATAGGCAATCTCTAATCAGAAGATAACCTGGTAATCAAGTGGGTACAAATGAGTACCTTACTTCAGGATGGTAGTCTGCCTTCCCCTACTTTGGTGTGGCCGTATTCCTAGGAACAGCATTCCTAACTATTTTCTCTTGAGCAGTGGGAGCGTTACTGCTGCTGTGATTGCTTTCTTGCCTCGTCCTTCATTCTATAATAGTGAACACCTCTTCCACTTCTATAATGGGGAGATGGCAGGTTGACAATTATCTGCATTTTCTAGCATCTCTTCAGTTTTAAAGGAAGCTACTATCAAGGCTTAAAGAGCCCAGAAACAACGTGTTGAGTAACCTATAGACATAAACAACTCAGTGTGAATAGATGTTTAACTTAACCTGGTACCATCAAAGGGTTCACTGAATGAGTACTTTAAAGAGAAGGTTTCTTGTATGAGGCAGGAATTTCTACATGGGGAAGAGGTATTTAGCTCCAAGGCCACAAAAGAAAGAAGAGATGGGTGGGAGGGGAATTGAACAGTGAAAAAATTAAATGAAATAAATAAAAGACATACCAAAGAAGCTGAAATTAGCCTGTAATTTCTAAGAATGACAGAGTGAGGAGTGAGTGGCATGCTGTGTTTGCTGAGGTAATTTCCTTCATAGGCTGGGAGCTTTCTGGAGTGGCAGATATCATGTGGCTAAATGCACGCATGCATTGGTTGTATCATATTTCAGTCGCTCCTTGCCATAGACACTAGGATAAGAGTATTATCTATTGGACTCTGGACATACATAAATTATGTTTCCTTCAATAACCTTACCTCCCTGATGCCACAGAGACAAAAGACAAAGCTCTGTCTAAGCCAGGATTTGTCAGCACTGTTGTTCTTGGGTTCTGTGTGGGGAACTTCTGTCCAGGCAGTTAGGTCTGGATTTTACACTCCTCTGACACAAAGTGAATTTCACACAACCTGCATAATATTTTACAATATGTTTTCCCCACAGAATTTCTTGACTAACTAGCACATCTATCTTCCTTTTTCAGAGTTTTATACACTTCATCACTCTTGTAGAAATGCTCTTCTTCCATGAGTGTTTGGTTTTAGAATTCTTTACATTCTCAGCTAATACATACTGCTTGAATAAGCAATTATATACTGGAAGTAAGAAGTTTTTGAGACTTTAAAATATTACTCTTATGAGCTTCAGAGGTCACTTTTTGAAGCTACATGATACTTTCATTTATTCTATCATCTGTCTATCTATCATCTATCTATCTATCTATCTATCTATCTATCTATCTATCTATCTATCTATCTTCTCTCTCTCCCTCCCTGCTCCCCCCCCCCGTGTGTGTATTTATGTATCTTTCTATCTGTGTCTGTTTGTATAGTATATGTGCATGCAGTTACTTCATTTGCAAAAGTGACTTGGGGAAAGAAGGGGTACATTTGAATTAAACTTAGAGGTCACAATTAATCACTTATGGAAGTTGGATCAAGTACTAAATCAGAAACTGAAGTGGGAAACTGGGAGAATTGGTGCTTACCAGGATTCTTTCTGGATCATGCTCACCTAGCATCTCTTAAGCAGCCCAGGTCCTCCTGCCTAAGATGGTGCTACTCACAGTGGCCTGAGTCCTCCCAAATTAACCACATCAATCAAGACAATGGCAATTGAACATTTGTTGTGCTGCTCTAATGCCCTCTGATTTATACCTCTGAGAAAAGGTCTTTCATGTAATTTGGAACTCACTTTTTATCCAGCAATGAAGATACATCAGTCTTTAACAATCCTCCAGTCTTCGTCCCTCAGGACATGTCTGCAGGTGCTTGTGGCCTTGCCAGTTTTTTACATAGGTACTAGGGATCTAAAACAACACCCCCCCCCCATTGTCACTAAGAATCTCTGGAGCTTCAACCAATCTAATCACATCATCTTATTGCTGGGCCTTTGGTTTGATGGTTCTACAACTTGGACATAGGAACTGCCCTTCAACAGAATCAAATTGCCTTCAATATTTTCATTTTAAGATGTGTTTCATCAGATTTGTTTCTAGACTTTCTTGTTTCGTGTATATTTCTGAGGAGATTAAGGTATCTAGAGCCTTGTACTGCACCTGATCTCAACTATAATCTCTCTATAGTTATTGATACAATCAGCATTCTGGAAGATCTAATAGAAGTCATTTTATCAGGGCTGCAGAGACAGCTAAGCACTTAATAACATGTATTGTTCCTTTAAAGGATCCAAGTTCAGTCTTCAGCATCCATGTCACTTAGCTTCCAACTGCCTATAACTCTAGCTACATGGGGTCTGACATCCTATTCTTGCCTCAGTGGGCATTCCACTCATATATACACCCCTTACATATGTATAGCATATATACATAATTTAAAAATATAAATGAAATATTTTTTTAAGAAAGAAGTGGTTTTACCATGTAATCAAGAAGGATTAAGTAAAACATAAGTATTAGTTGCTTGGAAGATCTTGAGAAGGAATGCCTTTCATAGCTAATACTTAGGAGACATGATAACTTTTATTTTAATTGTGTTATTAGTACGATTTTAATCTGCATGCTAGTATTCTTTGGAAGCATATTTAATTCATATTGGAGATTAACATCCTCAATATCCTTCTGAACAATGGAAATAAGGACAGACTCTGTGACAGCCACAGCTGAAGTCCAAAAATTGGGCCACTGGATTTGGATAGATTTTCTTTGTCATCTGCAGTCAGGTTGAAAGGAAGACTTTGGTTGCTGTGTAAGGTTCAGGGTTATTATTGCTGGATACAACAAGCAAGAATCTCCTCCGTCCCTGCCCCGCCGCTGCCCCAACACCCCACATGCCCTGTCTATGCCCTCAGAGATGTAAAAGAAAGCATTTTCACTCTGCCTTCCTGGAGGTTGTTAATTCAAGTGCAGGGGGCAGGGAAATGTAGGTTTCCATTTTTCTGCCAAGCTCTTAATCAAGGTGATTTTCTGAAAACGCAACTGCAGAAAATAAGCTCTTTTATTTTGAGACCAACAATAGTTTTCACAATGTTCTGCAAGCCTGAAACCCTCCTTAAAATGTCGGGGAGACAAAACCTGCTCCCACCTGAAAGGCCTCTTCACTTGCCTTGAAAGGATTTTTTTCTTTTTTAGGCTGTTCCCCTTAAGCTGCTTCTCTTTCTGTGCAACTTCCCAATCCCATTCACAAACTGTTGCCATGGTAAATAATTATATCACAGATGAAATGTGTACACTTCCTTTTCATAGCTGGAAGAGAAATTGTAGAGGGAAGGGGGAAAAATCAAAATCCTTTAAAATTACAGGGGAGATAGCTGAGGGAAGATTGCCGCCTCGTTAACATAATTAGCTCCATGAATTATAAATTGGTATTAGAACTTGCTCTTCATGACAAAAGGAGTAATTATATTTACTCATGTAAAATTAAACAATACCAAAAAATTAATGGGACTCACCAGAAGCTCTCTTGACATCATCATAAAATTCAGAGATCTGAATATCGTACAATCTGAACTGATTTAAGCAGCATAAACTTTAATACTGCTCAAATTTGCTCTTTAGAAATACATCTCCTGGATATTTTATAATTTATTTCCTATGTTTGTACCCACAAATATACATTCATACACAACCCATGCATACACACACACACACACACACACACACACACACGCCACACCAACAACCAAACAATACCCCCAAATGGTTTCTCTCTAGAGTGATCCACAGAAAAGACCAGACTTTCTGAACCATAGTTAAAAAAAAAAGGAAGCACCTGCCAATACATCTAAAATATTGAAGTTGCCTCTTCATACTGTGGTGTTGGGGCTGGTTAGGAGCTAAAGGGAACTAGTTAGGGGTAGGTATAAACTAAATACATTTGCATACATGTGTGAACTTTCCAAAGCATAAAAACATGGGCTGGCCTGAAAGATTTGTCTACCTAGCTGTGAGGACCTAGAAAGAGTTCCTGTTGCAGAAGGGTTGTAAGATGTTCTAACAGTAACACATTAAGCACTTTATGTATACATGACTAGGGTTGTCTCTGACCAGCAATGCTGACATCAGGGTAAGAAAGAGAGAAGAAATAGAGAACAGAGAAGAGCGACTCTTTGTCTTGCATTCTGTAAGTCTTATTCTGAGTAAGCATAGGTAATTTTGGTCTCTGTAATTTTGTTGGATAACGTTTTGTACTTCGTACATCCCCATGCCCTTTGTTCTATAGGTACAAATTATCCTCAGGAAAATTTACTCTCTTTACTGTGCTTGTCTTTTGTTCTAGTTTCATTTCTGTTATGCTAATAAAATACCCTGACAAAAAAGAGCTTGGGGGGTATTTATTTCACTTTACACATCCAGGTTGTCACTGTGGGGGAGTTACAACGGCAGGAAAATGAAACAGATGGTCAAATCTTCTCCACAGTGGAGCAGAATGTGTGAAGATAGCTATGCCCACTAGGTTCTTTGCTTGTGTTTATTCTCATAAAGCTCAGAATCCCCTACCCAGGGCATGGTGCTACCCACTATGGGATGAATATTTCCACATCAATCTATTTAATTGAGACAATCACCCACAGACAAGTGCACAGGTCAACTCAATGAGAAAATTTTGAGACTCTCTTCTTATGTATTGGAGTACCCTGCATTTAAGGTTGCAGTCCACCATGTCCAGACAGCTCTCTGGACTCCGTGCAAAATGGGGGACTCCCTTTACAGCCAGGCTCCCTCCCTATCTGGATAGTGTCTCTAGGCCCAGGGGCCTGGCCTAATCTGGAAGCTGTCCCTAAGCCTGGATGCCTGACCTATCTCAAGCACAAACTTTGACACAGATCTTGAAGTTGCTCTCCAACTATGTAGTTAGGTATTGTGCTCCAGCTGTCTGGTAGGACCTTGCTGCAAAATGCAAATTAAGTGATGCCCCAGCCAGTATATTCATCCTATATTTTCCCTCACTCTGGGATAAAGCTGAGCTGTAACACAGAAAATGTCTCCCGGAGAGCTTTTCCTGCCATGCTCTCAAGGCTTCTGCACCTTGCTCTCTAGCTTCTGCATCCTCCTCCCTCTCCAGCCATCAGCCAACTATCCCCAAGGAAGAAAGAGGCCAACACTTATGCAATTCAAGGCAATTTAACCATCACACCATTCTATACCAGTTAATGTAAAAAGTATGCTGCCCATGTGTCCTCCTGTTGGCTATTGCTAGTGTAATAGATTAGCAATCCATTTTGTGCAGTGTACATAGATTTAAAAGTCAAGCTATGTCATACTTGTAAACTAAATTTGTAGACCATTACCACCTTTTAACTTTCTGTGAAATCTTATAAAATAACTACTCATTTTCACCTCTTCCTGTGATTGTAATTCCTTTTATTGTCCTCTACTAGAAGCTAAATCATGGGTGGTCCTTTAGAAAACATAACTGATCTAGGACATTAGGCCTCTTCTAAATATGTTTATTCTACTGTGTGAATTCAGGGAAAGATGCCTGAAAGGAACGTGGAATTATATAACCATTGGAGAAAACTTTAATTTTTGTATTCACTCAGACATTGAGACTGTTGCTGCTGCTGCTTGCTGGTGCTGCCGGTAGTGGTGCTGGTGGTGCTGGTGCTGGTGGTGCTGGTGGTGGTGGTGCTGGTGCTGGTGGTGCTGGTGGTGGTGGTGCTGGTGCTGGTGGTGCTGGTGGTGGTGGTGCTGGTGTTGGTGGTGGTGTTGAGGATTTTGCTAGTGGTGGTGCTGAGGGTGCTGCTGGTGCTGGTGCTGGTGGTGTGCTGTGGGATGGTCTTTCTGTACACTCTCTGTGAATATGTGCTGCTACCATGGGTTAAAAAAGAAGCTGCCTTGGCCTATGACAAGACAGGTTATATAGCCTGGTGGAAAATCCAGGCAAAGAGACAGGGAGAAGAAAAGTGGAGTCGGGGGAGCCCCTGGGAGCCACCAGGGGAGCAAGATGTAATAGAACACAGGTAAAGCCACAAGACACATGATGACACCTAGATGAATAGAAATGGGTTAATTTAAGATGTAATAGCTAAGCTGAGTGGTAGTAGTGCATGTCTTTAACCCCAGCACTCAGGAAGCAGAGGCAGGTGAATCTCTGTGAGTTCAAGACCAGCCTAGGCTACAGAGTAAGTTCCAGGAAAGGCTCAAAGCTACACAGAGAAACCCCCTCTTAAAAAAAAAAATAAGATGCAATAGCTAGCTAGCAATAAGCCTGATCTATAGATCAAACAATTTATAATTAATATTCAGCCTCTGAGCGATTATTTTATAAACTGCTGTAGGCCAGGCAGGACACAGAAAATTTTCCAGTTATGGTAGTGCTGGTGTTGATGCTGGTACTGGTGCTGGTGGTGCTGGTGGTTCTGGTGCTGGTGGTTCTGGTGCTGGTGGTGGTGCTGCTTCTGTGCTGCTGTTGGCTTCTTTGTGAGGAAATGCCATCTCTCTATTGCATTTCTTGAATTGGAGAAAGAGAATAGCAAAGAGTTCAAAGACATTCTCTAGCTTTCCAGAGTTTAAGACTCTTAAGAACTCAGTCTGTCATTTGGGGACATATCAAAATATAGTTACAGTGAATACTTAAAGTGACAACATGATTAAGTGATATTTTGACTGAAAGGGGGAGGCACGAAATTGTGGTCTTAGATACCTGCTCTCTGCACGGGATAACAGTGGGTCAGAGCTCTCTTCCCAGCCCTCTTTCCCTCTACAGGTACTCCTGCAGCCCAAATTGATTCATTTTGTTACATCTGGTCTTTTCTAGTCAATATCCCAATTTACATCTCTAATTGTTAAGTAGGATCAGTTGACTGGACAGTCTGGCAGATGATTTGCCTCTGGACAGGAACAGTGTCTCCTTCTCCACCTTAGGGTGTCATTCAGGGTCCCATCATACAGCAGAGGATGTGCTTAAATGGGTAAACATGAAAAGATAAAGAAAGGGAACACTAGAAACTAATATAAGAGAGATTAAAGGAAATCCCTAAGGAACAAGACAATGTCCCTGGCCTGGCTACTGTGGAGCCAATTCTACCTATGCTGGAAGGATCAACGAATACATAAGATGGGCTTCAGAACTTGCAAAGGAAATTTTCAGAGGAAAGGCACTGGGCAAGTGTTGTGGCATTTGGCAGAAAGGTTGCTGGACTGAGCAGAGGAAATAAGAACCCAAATCTGGCACTTAAATTCTTTCTCTTCTGCACCCAAACTGCAGGTAACTCAGGGGGTAGATGACCTTTCTTTTGCTGCATTAATATTGATACTTTATAGCACAAATCATGCTGGAGAAGTGGAAAAAGCACATTCAGAGAGATGAATGAAAGCACAGCCTACAGAGTGAGCAACTGTGACCAGGGGACAGTTTTAGAAACATCAGTATTTTTTTTCTACTATAGAAAATTATGCATTTTTAATGGAAATTTCTTACCATTAAATTTGAAAGGTTATAATTTTTTTTTAAAAAAATCTAGTGAAATCTGTCTTGTGGACTATGGGCTATTTCTTTGATATTGGTGGAAGTTAAAAGCATTTTAGACGGTTGAATGACACAGGAAGCCAAATATTTTTATTGGTTTTTAAAAAACATGAACTGCCTCTGAAATGAATCATGTTCAAATTTTTATGATACCAACATATGAGTGAGAGACAAAACTAGAGAATAGCTCAGTAAAATCTCCCATTAATGGGGAGCACTGAGTCCACGACTTGACCATTTTTTTGAGATTATAATATAATTACATCATTTCCCCCTTCCCTTTCCTCACTAGAAACTTTACCTTATATCTTTCCTTCCTCTCTTACAAATTCAGGACTTCTGTGTGGAAAAAAACCCAATCTGAGTCTTCCACCAGAGTAAGCTCCACTTACTCAGAGTAAGCTCCAAAGAACCCAACTTTCTTTTTCCTCAAGCAACCTTCTACAGGATTGAGGTGATATTTTTTGTTAATACTGTTGAAAGAAAATTATTTTGTAATATTTCCTTAGCTACATTTAATATATAATCACCATATCATCATTTATAAGAGACTTACTAAATGCTTGCACCACCTTTAATAAAGGAACAATCCACGTTCTGAGAATTTTCCTCTATTTCAGGATAACACTAGAAAGACATGAAACAAAAATAGCACATGGTATGGTCATTTATTGTTTGCTGTTGTAATATTGACAATATAAATCTTGTCCCACTAAAAACAGATTACTCTTCATGGGTTTTCAAGCCCAATTATCACATATAATTTATGTATCTCTTTTTAGAATATGCTTTTAAGTTTAACCATACTTTATAGTCACATGAATGTTTTTCAAGATGAAAATCTTTGCCACATGTAGAGACAAAGGTCTTCTCAGTGTGACTGATTAAAAAAAAACACTGAAAAATAGAATTAAAATAAGAAACAAGCATGCAAGAAACTATACCTGTGATATATTTTACATAAAGTCTGTGGTATTAGTGATGCACACACAAATAAAGGTCATGTCCAGAAATAGGAAATACATGATACATCGCCACTATGTTCCACTCTTGCAGTAGAAGCAGCAGGTCATCACAGTCCAGCTCATCCTCAAGAGCTGATAAACTTTGACAATCTTGTCAGTCTAGAGCTTCTGTCCCAACAATATGTCACCGTGACTTTGACAAATTTATGAATTATCAGAATTTCTCTCTTAATCTCTCATTTTCCAAAGTTAGACCCTAAGAATGTTATACATAATGACTCCTCAGAAAGTCAAATGGATGTACTTTCTTTTGCATAGTATTAAGATGTAAATGCATGCAAGTGTGGGATTGTAGGATTTGTGTATATTAGTTCACTTAGTATTTAGTCTACAACAAGGATACTTGTAAAATTTAAATATAATTTCATACTATTGACAACTATGTAATCCTTCATGTTTTGTGGTATGTTATGATAAATCCTTGACTGAAATCACTTAATGTTACCCTATTAAAAACACTATAAAAGACATTAGGGTTGTTTTTTAATTATTTTTTTTTATTTTTTCTTTATTAAGATTTTTTTATTCATTTTATATACCAATAATAGATCCCCCTCTCTTCCTTCCTCCTACTTCCCCTCCCCAACACCCCCCCACACCAACCCAGGCCCCATTCCCTCCTCTGAAAAGATAAGACCTTCCTTGGGGAGTCAGCAAAGCCTGCTACATTCAGTTGAGGCAAGTCCAAGCCCCTCCTCCTGAATCAAGGCTGTGCAAGGTGTCCCACCATAGGTAACGGTCTCCAAAAAGCCATCTCATGCACCAGGGATGGATCCTGATCCTACTGCCAGGGAGCCTCTTAAGCAGACCAAACTACACAATTGTTTCACTTATGCAGAGGGCCTAGTCCAGTCCCATGGAGGCTCCACAACTGTTGGTCTAAAGTTCATGAGTTCCCACTAGCTTGGTCCAAATTATCTCAGTAGGTTTCCCTATCAAGCAGATGCAGAGATTCACAGCCAAACAGGAGGCCGAGTTCCAGGAGACCAGTCAAAGAGAGGGAAGAGAAATTCTATGAGCAAGCAACATTAGGATTTTAATGTTCTAGTTGAGAATAGGAAGAGGGGCTAGATTTGGTAACAAAGCTTTTAATCTCAGCACTCAGGAAGGAGGCAGATGGAGGAAGATTGCTTTGAGTTTCTGACCAGCCTGCTCTACATAGAGAGATCCTGTCTGAAAAACTCAGACAGGTAAGTAGATAGATATATGGATATATGATAGATAGATAGATAGATAGATAGATAGATAGATAGATAGATAGATAAATAGATGGATGGATGGATGGATGGATAGATAGATAGATAGACAGATAGATAGATAGATAGATAGATAGATAGATAGGGAAGGCTGAAAGACTTGAAAATCTACCCAGATTTGCAAAACTATTACCAAGACATACATTACAGTAATAATATCTGTCAAATAACAAGAAGAGAAATTCCACAACTAGTATTATAGAAAAATAAACCACACTCACAAATAAGTGACTGGTCTGAGTGTAGCTGGAGTTATCTCCAGTCCTGCCCAGGCCAGCAGCCACTCACACTCAAATAAACACACAGATGCTTATATTATTTAAATTGTTTGGCCTAATGGCTCAGGCTTTTTGCTATCTAGTTCTTATATCTTAAATTAACCCATTTCTGTTAATCTATAAATTGCCATCTGGCTTGTGGCTTACTGGTAACTTACATCTTGTTTCTCATGATGGTGGTGGCTGGCAGTCTCCTTACTCCGCTTTCCATTTCCCAGCCTTCCCTTTCTCTTTGTCCCGCCTATATTTCCTGCCTGGCTACTGGCCAGTCAGCACCTTATTTATTAACCAATCAGATCAACACATTCAGAGCATACAGAACATTCCACAGCACCCGAGGCTATGCAATAGGGGGAGTTATAGAGAAGAACTGAATCTAAAGCTACCTGTTTGTTGTTGTTGTTGTTGGTAGTGGTGGTGGTGGTAGTGATGGTGGTGTGTGTGTCTGTGTGTGTGTATGACACAGAAAGAGAAAGAGAGTATGCTTTGTTCCAACCAAGTACCTGCCAAATAAATTAATGGATTTATTAAGCATAAACTTTGTAAATCTCAAATAAAAATCCAAGAGGTTGTTGACTGTAAGATTTTCTATCAAATTTAGCTGGTTCCCATTCTGAGCAGTGAAACTATGAATTCAGCATCCATTGTTATCGACCCTAAGGTCAGAAAAGCAAGCCTAGCTTATGCCAAGACACATGTGCTTCCAGAAATAGTGGAGCTGTCAGCAGTCACAAGTCACCTAAAGAGTGTAAATCTGATTCCACTTTTCACAGTCAAACAGTGTAGTACTGTAGCGGTATTTGGCACAATGGCTGCATGCACATCTAATCTCCCCATTGACTGGATACTGAAAGTCTTCCTCTTGCAACAAATGCTCCTGAAGGTTAGAATCGCATTCAGAATGGCTCCTTGCCTTCTGGCTGAAATACTCATCAGGTCCAGCTTCAAAAAGAAGGTATTTTACCTGTAGCCTACTGACTTCTATTAGATCACCTTGGGCATTAATTTCAATTTTCATGATTCTGCACCATAAAAAGAATAAAAAGAAAAAAAAAACTTGTATGTGCCACAGCTTAGCTGCCAACTGTTGGAGGAAAGAATTTGATTTCTATTGAATACTGCACTTTGGAATGAAAGAAAACATTGCCTAAATGAAGCTGTGGCTTTCTGTCACCTATGCCTATATGACTGTGAAATCAATTATATGAACTCTTTCGAAAGTTACTGATTGTGGCAAATTGAATGGCCTTCATTTCAGCATAATTTGGAGAGGCTGATGTAATCAGAGACCTTATACCACAGTGAGAGACAAGATCTGTGATATTCAGATGGGAAAAGGCATCAACGTTTAAGCTTGCTCCATGTCTTCTGCTTACTGGCGGTAACGCTTTCATGAGTACAAATGAAACTGTTTTGATGAAGGCAGCAATGGTTCTGTGGGGATGCCTGAGAGGGTAAAGGAGTGGAAATAAGGTCGCTGGAAATACCACCACTGCCATCATATGCAAGGAGGCAGTGGAATCTAATCCTAGGTCTAATTGTCTGCAAATGAAACACTCTAATATCGAATCTTGAGTTATGCCTCGGAGCTGAGGGCCAAGCTCAAATGTGAGGAGAGGTGAGGTGCTTGAATTTTCTTAGTGAGAATGTCTGCTCCACCTTGTTCCTTTGGAAGTCTATAGGCTCAAATAATTGTTTGTCAAATTATATACTTGATCTCTTTACCCCAAGACAATTTTTACTTTAAAAGAATTTATGACAGGCTTGGCTTTAATACATTTGCCTAAATGAGAAGTTTTATCTCCATTTACATATAGGTCTAGCTAGAGTTTTCCTGCCTGGTTCACAGTCAGGACAAATCTCTGTCACCTGCTCAGACCCAACAAAGTAAACACAGAGACTTATATTGCTTACAAACTGTATGGTCATAGCAGACTTCTTGCTAACTGTTCTTATATTTTAAATTAATCCATATCTATAAATCTATAACTTGCCACGTGGTTCATGGCTCACCAGCATCTTCGCAGACTGCTTGTCATGGCTGAGTCTCCCCCCACCTTCCTGTTCTCTCAATTCTCTTCTCTGTTAGTCCTGCCTATACTTTCTGCCTGGCCACTTGCCAATCAGTGTTTTATTTATTGACCAATCAGAGCACATACAGACCATCCCACAGCATATAAGACATAGCATGTTTTCAGTTAACACTCCTGTATTATAATAGGTCAACTGTGATAATCTAACACTGAGTAAATGCAGTCTGGTCTGAATCAAGGACAGGATAATCATGCCCTGTATTGTGTCCATGACTTATATTAGCACAAATCATGTGACTTTTGAAGGCATAGCCTACTAAGCAGAAATATATTTACTTTTTCTTTCTTTGATATAATGTATTTAATATTTATATATGCATGTAATGTGTTTGGACCAAATTTACACTCTATTTTATACATTCCAATTCTTTCCCATCACCCTATGACTACTTGATTTTTATCTGTGCCTCTATGTCTGTGGCTTCCTATACTCCACTCTCTCTTTTTCTCTCAGTATAACCACAGAGTCCATTTAGTGCTGTCTGCATGTACATGGGTATGGGACTATCTACTGGAGTCTGACAGATCCCATATTCCTGAAGAAAAGTGACTTTCCCTCCCCTCCCCTAGCAGAGAATTATTCCAACTATCTCATTAGATAAGAGTGGGACCTCACAAGACCACTCCCATCCTTGTTGGGATATTGACATCTTGATATTGTATAGATCTTTTACATGGAAATATACTTCTTAGAAGATGCTAAATCACTCTGAGGATCAGAATGGCTCTGACTTAGGACAGATGGCAAAATCTTTCCTTTGTAGAAGTTCCTCATGTTTGATTTTTCTTTAACCATAATTCACCTCCAGCTCAGGAACAAGACTAATGGTATTTGGGCACTCCCTAATTTGCCATTGGCTTGATTCAAATTGGGAGACCTTAGTGTACAAGAAGGGAAAGGATCTCAGTTTGAATCGACTACTGTGAATCATTTACTTGGATGAAGTTTGTGTAACCAATCATTTTTGTCTAAATGATCAATTTCAGCTAGTAGGATTGTGACAGATTTATATAATTAATTTATGTTGATGAGTTTGTCATAACTATGAGAGAATGTCTATTATCATTATCAACCAACTAATTGAACAGATCTTAGAAGCAATAATCATTCTTCTCTCCTTATACACAATTCCACCTATTATATTACTTCTTGCCTGAGATAATAGACATAATGGGAGGAGAACAAATATGGGTTCCAAAGTGCCAAGTTCAACCCTTGTTTAAATACGTAATTTTGGAACACACATTTGCTTTTCTAGATCTTTCATTTATAATTCACAAACAAATATGCATGTGTCAGAGTTTTTCTCAGACTGTCATTAGAATTAAATTCTAAAAAGCAAAAATTTAGATTTTATATTTATAATGTTGAATCCCAGTAGAGTTTCAGTCTAAAAGTATATAATGTGTGTATGCATCTGTGCATCAATGAAAAAAAAAGAACTTACTCAAAGGAGTTGGTTCACACAATTATTGGAGCTGAAAAGTCCAAGATGTGGAGTTTTTAAGTCTGCAATAGGATATAATAATGCTATAGCACAAATCATAGTTAAGAGATCTGAGAATCAGAGACAAAGCAGTTTAAGTAATGCTTCAAATCTGGAAACAGGACTGAACAATGGCTCTGCTTAGAACATGGTCAGAGAAAGGAAAATTCATTGAACTTTTGCCCTTAAAAATTTGAATGTATTCCCCTCACACTTGGGAGTTACATGCATTGTGCCCTGTCTACTGATTTAAATGTTAACATTAGCTAGTCCTTCCTCATAAGCTCTCTCAGCATCAGTGCCAAACCATGAATGTGGACACTTCGTGTGCCTGTAAGGTATCACTCAATGCATTTTCAACCTGGGCCCCAAAACAACTTCTTCACCATACTAATGTCCAGATATGAAAATGAATAAGATCTCCATTTCATCTACTATGATATCATGATCCTAAAGACAACCTAAATAACACAACATACTTCTCTAAAAGGAAGAAAGGAGGCTAGAGAGATGGCTTATTGGTTAAAAGCATTTGTTGCTCTTGAAAAGGAACCACATTCAGTTCTGAGGACACATATGGTGGGTTCAGAATTTTACTTAACTCCAGTTCCAAAAGATCCAGTTACCTCAAGATGTATTTTGTGAGGAAAAAAAAACACCCTCTATTTTTATAAAAAAAAGAAAATCCTTGATTCAGGTTTGCTGTTCTTGATGCTATGTAGCTTAAATACTAGCATTAGAAATTAACAATTACAATTTAATTGTATTGTTAATTTACTTATTCTTTTTTAAAGTTCTTTGAATACATTACATATAAGTCCTTTATCATATTTTATAAGTAGTTTTCCCATCCTTTGGGTTATATCAGAATTATCATAACCACATTCTCACCTGCACATTTTTATTTAATAAGAAAAAAAGAAATTAACAATTACAAACCAAATTAAGAAAAAGTACCAGGTGGTGGTGGCGCACGCCTTTAAGCCCAGCACTCTGGAGGCAGAGACAGGCGAATCTCTGTGAGTTCCAGGCCAGCCTGGGCTACCAAGTGAGATCCAGGAAAGGCGCAAAGCTACACAGAGAAACCCTGTCTTGAAAAACCAAAAAAAAAAAAAAAAAAGCCGGGCGGTGGTGGCGCACGCCTATGATCTTTATAGTAGTTATAACCAATTTCTACTGGTTATGTCCAGTGCAGTCAGCGAAGTTCAGCATGGGGAACTCAGGTTTTTCTCTAATGCATATAGATGAGAATAAGGAAGACTTGAAAACACTAGAGAAACCATATTTCTGAAAATGAGATTTGCAGGAAGCCAGAACTTTACTGTGATAGAAAAAAAACACCTCAGGGTTGCCAAGTTGGTAAACATATTCACAGAGATGTGAAGTGATCAGCTGCAGGAGAAATTGTGGTCCAGCATGGTGACTTCAATATCCCATCTTACCCCCATTGCATCATCCAGGCTCCAGTTCAACCATTCTGCCCCCTGCTTCTTTTTAGACTTTCTGGATGCTTATTTTAAAGATGGAAGAAATGAAACTTGCCATATTCTTCAAAGGATTGAATTACATTTTATATCATAATACCTAGTGTGGCATGAAATATCAAGTGGTGACAAACCTATTTCTCATGCTAGCTGTTGGTAGGTTTTGAGTTTTCCTGAAAATAATCACCTATAAATTATCTGGTAACAGAACTGCCACACTATCAAGACACTCATTCTTAATCTCTTACCCAGAACTTGCTCATTGTATCTATTGCATTATATTTTTGTGTAAGTTCATTAACATGTGTTTCTTACTATGTTTTGGACAGATCTTTTCATAGGTTCAAGTGCTAAGGTTTGGTCCTAAGAACTACAGTATTTGGGATGTAGTGGAATCTTCAGATGATGGAGACCAGTAAAGATCTTAGGTAACTGAGGACATGTCATTGAAGAGGATCGATTCACCCAAGACTCTCTTTTCTCCCTCTTTTTGTTCATAGTCATCAAATAAGAGTTTGGCTTTACTAACTTTCCTAACATTGTTCTGTTAGGTATCTCAAGGCAGTTCAGGGCCACACAGCCATGAACTGTGTTCTTCAATGTAAAACAAAAATAACTTAAAAAATAATTTCCACGTGTATTTTGTTACAGTAATTATTTGTATAAATATTTAATTTCCTCTTTTTCAAAGTCAGTTTTTGCTAACAGATACCACAATGCAATTCACCTGGGTATCTTCCAAGAATTAATTGACTATCAGCAATATTTTGCATTTGCTTTAATTTTTCTATGTTAAATGAAGGATAAATATTATTCATGTGTACTTAATATAAATAAGAAGAAAAATCTCACAAATTTCTGAGCATTTAGGAGTTTCACCCATTGGCTGAAATCGCTTGGGTCATATTTACCACAGCTTTAGGGTCTAAAGTAAGCCTGTTTGCTTCCAGAATTGATATTCTAAACTTTATGTTGTGAAAAGGGTACTCTTCACTGAAATGCAGACTTCACCAGTGAAAAATGCTTTGTGATTCCCCTAGTCACAAACTTGCTCATCTCACATATGTAGTAGGGAAAATCATAGACAGAAGTTGTTATATTATTTTTGTATCTTAGGTTTAGTAACAAAGAACTAACTAGAAGACAGTGGTATCGTCTGGGAAAGCCTAGATGCAGACATAATTACTGAATTTTTTTTTTTTTGGTATTAGAATGGTCATACTGTATGATATGAGCAAAAAGAAAGATATGAAAAATTGTTCAGAGAAGAGATTTTAAAAATGGTCCCCACCACACAAACAACATCAGAAAGTTGCCATAAAGAACAAGGAGAGGATCTTAACAGTAAAAACAAGGGTATATTTCAAACAGAGAATTGCATTCAAGAAATACAACAGCAGAATATTTCTTTTTTCTTTCTTTCTTTCTTTCTTTCTTTCTTTCTTTCTTTCTTTCTTTCTTTCTTTCTTTCTTTTGTTCTCTCTCTCTTTCTCTCTCTCTCTCTCTTTCTTTCTTTCTTTCTTTTTTTCTTTCTTTCTTTCTTTCTTTCTTCGGTTTTACAGCAGAGTATTTGAACTTGAATTCCAATGCCGGTAAATCTATCAGAGTAACTGGGCCAGGAAAGTATATTTATGGATCTTATTACCAAGACAAGAGAAGAGGTTAATATGATACAGGAATCTAAAGCTATACACACGATTAAAAATTATACTTCAGGATCGAGTCAGGCATCTTCTTTACTAGAAAATAAAAAGATGAACAAGGTAAGAGCCAGTGTAGAACAACCATGGACAAGATGCAGACCCTTGATAAAATGATGCATCGCATAATTTAACTCTGGTGGAGCTACAGTTATGTTACTGTGTCCATGTGACCATATTTTAAAGAGGTAAATAAAGATAGTTACATTTTGATAAGTATATTACTTAGAAAGGGCCCACCAGATTAAATAAATACTATGAAATATAAAGAAACATAAATTTGGGGCCAATTAGTTTTCTTAAAGACCCAAGACATTATCTTTGATTACCAAAACAAAGTACAGAAACTACATGGAAGCAAACCCGGTTCTAGTAATTCGGAGAAAACTATATTTAAGCTGTTGTATTTTTCAAAGTTACCCAAAGTTTTTGTGGAAAAAACAAGACTCTGAACATCTTCAATGACTATGCTATCTGCACTTAGAACTACAAACTCCATTCTAAAATATATTCAGAAAATAATTGTATTATATGCTGAGAAACTTCAAATTTTCAACTGTTGAATTATCATAGAAATCCCCCTTAAATTAACACTAACAGAAGAGTAGCAACATGGGGAGGAGAAGGCCACTTGAATTGTGTTAAATTCGTTATTACTTTGTGGAAATGAAGAATTCTCTTGATCTAGATTCAAACTTACTCAGTCTTAAAATGTGTGTGTCCATATGTAAGCTCCATGCTATGTAGCTCTCAGGATCAGAGTTCTGAATTCTAATTTAAATAAGAGTATCTTCCAAAATACATTACTTCATATTCTTCTTTTCCATATTAGGTTTTTATCCAAATATTTACATGAAAACATGTATTCTGTCTTCTTATGAAATTCAAGTCTTCCTCACGATTAATTCTGATTTTGTAATGATACATTTGAAATTAACTTGTGTTTTTGAATTATCTTTTTAACATGAAAAGCATACTGGGTGAATAACAGAGTATAGATCATTGAGAGTGAAAAGAGATATGGGACACAATTACATTGTCACAAGGGGTTATATAAGTCATAACTCCTTGTTACCAGCAATGGCAGAGTTGAGGAGCAGGTGTCCAGCATTAATCCACGTGGCTCAATGGCGATAATGGGAGTCCTGTGGCCTCATTCCTAAGCCCCATGTTGAACATTCATCCCAAGATATGAATTAACACTATGTAGTTTCTGCAGTGCTGAGTCTTATTGCTTAATTAATGTGATCATAATGACAGTGGGGGACTCTAAATTTTCTATGTCACTTCATCTCCTATAAAGTTTCAATAGAGTAATGAGCTTCATAAGAGGATGAGTCATTGCATGCGAGAGACTAAGAAGGAGAGAGTCAATGTCCACCATTAAAAGGAGGTTATGCAAGGCTACTGGCTAGGAAAGACAAATGGGGGGAAGCAAAATATCTTAGCCATTAGAACTAGATCCTGATGACTTTTTTTCATTAATTTTGACTTTGTTGTGATTTCACCACTGAGTAAAACAGCTTTTGCTTTCTTCTCATATAATTGACCATCAATTTTTTCTTTCCATTGTTGATTATAGAATCTATTACCATATGATTGGGGTGATTTATAAAGGGCATAATAACTCAAATATATACACTATCTCTTCCCACTCTACTGTATGGAAAGTGTCCTTAAACTTAGCATGCTTGGTTTCTTCCTTTTAGCTATCAGTAGAATTTTTCCCTGACTGTTTCTTGAACTTTTCTTCTCAGTGATGTCCAAACTCAAAAGTCTTCCTCTATTTCATGTAATAGAATCTTATACAATTTTGTATGTATTCTTTTGTACCTGTCATGAATCTAACTTATGTTGGTCATCTTTGATTATTCTTTAAAATGTCTGTTTAAGTTGAAGTTGGTGGTATCTAAAAGAAGAGATCCAAATAAGCACAGTAAGCTCTGTCATTAAGTTGAGTCAATTTAATGTCAATTTCACATCTATTGGATAAAAACTTTTTCATCACTGACATCAAGTAGGGGAATATTTTTCAAAATAATAACTCATATAAAATGAAAATTTTCATATTTTTCATGATGTCCACATTTTTTTGTTACATGGGAAACTCCAGTATAAAATAGCTTACAGATGTTAAGAAGACCTGTTTTCCTGTAGACTTATAGTAATTTATGGATAAAGGAGCTGATTGCTTTATTTTCACCACATCTTATCTATGCTAATGCTCAAGGCAACTCCAAGAAGATATTAATTTATGCCAAAGTATACATTTCCATCATAGTGAAAATGACAGACCCTTTCTTTTTATGTAAATATCTCATTAAAATATAATTATATAACTTTTCTCCTTCCATTTTCTCCCTCCAGCTCCTACCATCTATCTTCCCTCCACCCTCATTCAAGAATTCACACTCAAAATTGATAATCTACTTTCCCTTGATTATTATTGTTATAGTCATATGTATATATATATATATATATATATATATATATATATATATATATATATATACACACACACACAAATGCATAAATGTAACCTGCTGAATATGATTTTGCTGTTTGTGTATATATGGTATCATGGCTGACCACTTTGTATTAATTAACCTATAGGAGGACTCATCACCAGCAGAGGCTAATTTTCCCTCTCTTGGGAGCTGGTACTTATTGTGTTCCTTTGTCTAAGGCTAGGACCCTATGAAAGTTCTCCCATTCTGCATTAGCATGTATACTGATATTACCATTGTTTGGGTCCCATTTTTCTGGCCATTTCTAGAAGATGATATTTTACAGTAGACTCCTTGATATTTCAGCTCTTACACTCTTTCCTGTTCCTTTTCCCTCAATTTGCCCTGAGCCATAGATGCAGGAGCTGTGATGTAAAATTATTCACTGGGGTTGCGATCCCCGTTATCCATTGATCTCTGCATTGCTTCCAGTTTTGGTTTTCTATGAGGCTTTCTTTTTCAGCTCTGTGAGCTGACAAGAATTCACTCAGGATATTGTGTTTCTGAGGCTTAATGTTGCTGTTACATTAAATGAACACAACATGACCATTAAAGTACATATGTTGCATGTTTTATATATAGAATGAAAGGGGTTAAGGAATATGCCACAAAGATAGTGAAATTAAGATGGAGACTATTAGAGAAGATGGAAGGAATCCAGGAGAGGGAGGACAATATATTGAAGGTCATGGTAAAATGGACATGATCCCATTATATTATATGCCATATGAGAATATCACAATGAAACTTGTTGTTTCCTATAAATGCAATATACTAATAAAACTGTAATTTTATTTGCAAGGCCTCAAAAGAGGCTTTAATAGATATTGTAGTGGCTAATCCTCATTGTCAACATGACTAAGTCAGGAATCTACTAAAACTTAATTGTCTGGCACACTTTTGAATAGATTTCTTGATTGGATCATTGAGATCAGAAGATGCATCCTAAATTTGGTCCATACAATCTGATGGCAGCCTACATAAAACAATATAGAAAAAGGAGTTCTTTACTTTTTACTTGTTTTCCCTCATTCTCACTGACAAGTTCATCTTTTCTGATGCATTGCTTTGTTGCTATTTCAACCTACTTCTTCAGGGTTCTAAAGTAGACTGAAGACCAGCTGAGATATCAAGCCTCAAGGACTAAACAACTTCTGAAATTGTGGTCTTTCTATTGGGTGACAACCATTATCTGGGTAGCTTCATCACTGCCTGTGTGTAACTCTAACAAATCAGCTAAACACACATGATATTATGTAATTATAAATAATATATATTATTTTGAATTATATATGTATTCATTGTATTTAATATTATACATTTTATAATATATATTCAAACACGTATATATGTATTCATTCTATCAATTCTGTTCCTCTCAAGGAGACTGACTAATATAGATATATTTCATATTATCTTCCCAGTGATCTCAAAATAATATATTTAAACCCACAAGATGAAATATATGGAATTCTTTTTCTGCTATGATTATTACTTTAGTGCTTCACATTGAAAAGTATACATCTTACATCTTACGTTCAGACAATGTTTAAAGATTCTAGAATATAAAACTGAAAACATGTCCTCAGCCTTATGACACTGATACTAATAATTGCTTAGTCTTCAGTGTTTGTCAACTTCCAGAAAAATCTGACACTCCAACATGTATAACAATAAGTCAGGGATCTCTAGCTTCATTGACAAACAGAAAACTAAGAGATAAGATCATCAAGTTCAAACAACTTAATATTCTTTGTTATGCATGAAGAAATGGTTTAGCAGACACAGCAACAGCATGCTGAGAATAAAATGCATAGTTCACTGCTGAACCAAACTATATCAGAAAGTGTGTGTTGGACATCTAAGTTGTCAACTGTGGTCTGAATTGGTAAAATGTATTTTGTATACAGTACTCTACACACACACACACACACACACACACACACACACACACACACACACACCAGTGAGCCTATTCTCCAACCACTGATATTAAAGTCTTCTTGCTTTTCATAAGTAAATATAAGTAAATTATATAATATTTATATTGGGCACTTTCCATAGCAACCCATTTCTCAGAGTGCATTTTCCTTGTTAAGCAATGCATGGCTGTATCTTTCTGTCAGGCCACATAAAGAGACTTACTTTTTCTGCTCCTTTCAAAACACACTTTAGCTATGCAGCAACAGAAACAGTATTATGAGGTTGCAGACCATATTTGCTTACACATTTCTGCCTTATGGTTAAGTTAACCTAACTTTGATCTCTCTCCCAAATGTGTTATTCCTCTCCAAAAGTTCCTTCTGTCTTCTGAGCTGCAATAACATTGAGTTCTTGGTCCTGAATAAAATGAATTATTGTTAGGTGAGACATTCACCTTGGGAAAAAATTTTCTCCGGACTACAATGAACAAAAATTACTGTTTATGCCACTGATGATCAATAATAGTTTGTTTCCTTAAATTTATAGCCAATATTTTAGTGGAAGGTCTAAGATAAAAATATAACCTGTATTATATAATAGAATAATGTAGAACTTTAAAATTGCTATGCTCATTCTTCCTCGTGGCTCTCCAAAGCCTTTTAAAATCTCATGTATCTCCATGAAAGTATTAAAAAAACAAACAGTAATCTCAAAGTCAGTCTCAGGACCTGAGCTGTAGCATCAGAAAGGTCTATGGGAAGTCTGTAAAGGGGCTCTTGTTTTAATCCTCATTGTGTAACTGAATTCAACACTAAAGACATAGTGAGAGATTATGTCATTCCCCAAATACAAGCCCAGAGCAGTGATGATGCCAGTACTTGCTGGTGTTTTCTAGCCTTGGAAAGGAAGCAGACTTGGCACATTAAATTCAGGTGGTAATCACTGCAGCTCAAATGTGGGATGTGCAACTGAGGACAAATGGCTGTTGGAATTCCCTTCCTGCTGGTACAGTTGAGACGTCTAAAACAGGAGGAACAGTCTTTGTAAGACTGGACCGTTTCACTCTGACTGTTACCACTGTTTGAAGAAGTTGGGACCTCTACTTCTTTGTTTAACTTAGAGTATATCTACTGTAACATTACAATGGAAGCTAGTCAAAACACTTCAATGAGTACATGGAGGAAATATGTAAATTTCTATCACTCTAGCTGCATGGTCATACACTACAAAATGCCTAGCTGTTACCAGTTTTGCTTATCTGTTTACACTTTACTATAGCAAGATATAAATTAATGGCTGAAATTTTTTCATCTCAGTATGACGAAATGAATCCCTGAGACAATTTCCCATTTGTCAGAATTGCATTTGTGTAGGAGTAAAAAAAAGAGGTTAAAAAATGGATCAAAATCTGCTGATAAATTTGAATTTTTTCACTAAAATCACAACAGCAAAACAGCTGAAGTCCAAATGTAGAGAATCACGTCTCCTGAAAATAAATATCCCCCAAGCTCATAAACATGAAGGCTAGTGGTCAGGACTGAGCAGATGTTTATTGCCTCGTGCACCCTCTGCTACTCTGGGATAATCTCTTAAATATCCCAAATCCAGTTTGAATTTAAATTAGATTCATATTTTCTTTCACGATTATTCCATTAAAAATATCATATGATTAGCCAATTAAATGGAGGGAAAAATCAGTAGGAGAGCAATCCCCTTTAATATTTTCAATTAAGATGTAGTGTGGCCAATAAAAACGGCTTACATTTTCATTTTATGGGTACCTATGGAGAACATTATGACAGAAACGACTCAGAAGAAGGTAATCGTTTCAAAATATATTGTAGTGGTAGACTGTAAACAGTGCAGTGTGTTAGCTTACAAGGGATGTGATGAAAATACAAAGATTTTTTTCAAAGGGGATTCATGTTTATTTTATAGTCTTTTAGGGTGCTTGTGCCTGCCAATTTACAGCACATATTTCTAAACTGCCACAGACTGTTCTCTCCCAGGAAGGGTGGGAAGGTGAGGAGATACCATTAGGGGATAATATGTTTTTAAGGAGAAGAGAACCACATAGCAACTCCATCCTGCCTGATGCCTAGATTGCAAATGAAACTTCAGGAGGGCACAGTATTAAAGCCTTAGGTTCTTAGAGGACTGTAAAGGAAGTCTGAGTAGCTGGGGCCACATAATGTAAAAAACAGCAGGAGTGTGGAAAATTTGTAACTCAGAGTACAACATCTGATATTTGGACTGAATTACTTCATTTTATCCCAGAGTTCTTGAGACTCTATGACTCCAATTAATCCTAATAATTTTTAGTGGCTGTAGTATGTCAAAGCATTTTTTACAAGCTCTTCTCTGTATATAATCTTATTGCATTAGGCTAGCAATGATTCAGTTCTAACAGACTGGGGAAGGCCCTCAATTCCTCATATTAAAAGTGTTTATCACTCTTTTATTTGGAACTATGTACTTGATTCTGACTGGATGGTAGCTGATCAAACCTTATAGGCTAAAGATAGATCACAGAATACAGAGATTTGACATATTTATTGAATTTATTCACACATATAAAATTTAACCTCTAATTTTAAAAACACTTCCCCAAATACTGATACAAACATGTAAAAATAACCAGAGACGAAGACTGAAAGACATGAGAATAATAACAGAAAAGTCATAATTTTCAAATTTTAAATAAAATTATTAATTGCTTATTATGTGTGAGATCATGTTTTATCTTAGTTAAGGTTTTCATGACTGTGAAGAGACACCATGACCATGGCAATTCTTATAAAGAAAACATTTAATTGGGGTGGCTTGCTTATACTTTCAAAGGTTCTGTCTATTAACAATATATGATGAGGAGCATGATGGCATGCAGGCAGACATGGTGCTGGAGTAGCTGAGAGTCCTACATCTTGCAGGCAACAGGAAGATAACCAACTCACTGGGCAGTATCCGAGCATAAGAAACCTCAACACCTACCCCCACAGTGATACACTTCCTCTAACAAGGCCATACTGACTCCAAAAAAGCCACACATCCTAACAGTGCCACTCCCTATGAAATTATGGGGGCCATTTACATTCAAACTATCACATTCCACTCCAGGGCTCCCATAAACTTATAACAATACCATAATGAACACTTAGGCCAGCCTCAAAGGTCCCCATAGTCTATCACAGTCTCAACAATGTTTCAAATTCAAAGTCTCTTCTAAGAATTATGCAGTCTCTTAATTGTAATCCTCTATATAAATCAAAATAAAGAAGATCACATACTTCCAATATACAATGACAAAGAATACATACACACTACCATTCCAAAACATTGGCAAGGAAGCATAGTGAGGAAATACTTGACCAAAGCAAGACTGAAAACCAGCTGGGTAAACTCCAAACTGTATCTCCTTGTATGATGTCTAAGTGCTCTTCAGATCTCCAATACTGTTCAGCTTTGTTGACTACAGCACACTTCTTTCCCTTGGACTGGTTCCACTCCATGTTAGCAGCTTTCTTCAGGATGTAACTCCCTCCTGTTACCAACTTCTGTCTTAGTTAATATTTTTATTGATGTGAAGAGACACCATAATCATAGCAACTCTTATAAAGAAAACATTTAATTGTGGTGGCTCGCTTACAGTTTCAGAGGTTCAGTCCATTATCATCGTGGTGAGGAGCATGCAGGCAGTAGTGGTGCTGGAATAGGTGAGAATCCTTCATCTTGCAGGCAATAGGAAATTGACTGACTCACTGGGCAGTATCCTGAGTATAAGTAACATCAAAGCCCACCCCAACAGTGACCCACTTCCTCTAACAAGGCCATATCCAGTTCAACAACCCACACCTCCTAAGTGTGCCACTCTCTATGAGATTATGGGCTAATTAAATTCAAACTCCCAGATGTCCTAAGATTCTAATACATATTATCTAGATATTTTCCGTGATCCCATTAGATGGGTGTTTTTACCAAACTTATCAAAGATCACATGGCTTAAAGCTGAAGTTAGAGGTACATCAGTTCACCTAGAGCCAGGCCAGGCTGAAGTCCATGTCATCTTGTCCTTGACTTCACTCTGTGCTTGACTCTGTCCTAAGCACAGGAAATCTGGAGCAAAGAAAAACATGTGTCAGTGCAAATCCACTTCATCATGAAACTGACTTGCTTCATGGGTTATTGAAATTGGTACCTCAAGCTATTTGAGATAATTGATACATTATCTATTGCTTCTAATGAACATAATGAAGTATTAAGGGTGCAAACCAATCATTGAACCAAAACTTTCAGTCCTTTAAGTATTGAAGCATCACTGTTTTCAATAAACTTCTAACTTTCCTATAGATCTTGGAAATGGGTAGCGTATTGAGTGTGAAATTCCAGGTCTCACTGTGAGGGAACATGCAGGAGTAGAAATTTGCCATATTGTTTAACATCTTAACAGTTAATGCACAATCCTAGTAATGATGCACTATTGTTGCCTCCTTTTTCCGCTGGTCAGAGAGAGCCTGGTATATTTTCCCCAATCATGTTACGCAGCTTTCATAATATTTATCATGATTTCCTTAGAGATATTTTCCTGCAACCAATGTTTTGGATCTAAGAAGAGTGATGGCAAAATGTGTATTGTAAGGAGTTTGATAATTTTGATGATTGTGTATATTGCAGTGTTGTGTAAAACGTGTCTTTTAAAGTAATGAAATGTTAATTGGATATAGTGGAGTCCAATCTGAGAATTCTGGGATTCTCATACTGGGAATATGTCAACATAGAGTATGGCTTTAAAGATTGATTTATTTGCACAGAAAATATATTAACATGATTAGTTTTCTCTTTTGCAAACTTTGAATACAATATTTTTCTCTTCGTAATCCAGTACATTCTAGATGATATAATTTTTCAACTTAAAATCTTAATTTGGCTCTAAGTCAACACAGTGACTTTCTTAAGAACTCTGCAGTGGCATAGCTTCTCTGCATTCAACCATGTTGATGTACAGAATACATATTACTTTTCAGTAATTAACATACTTCCTTACGTCAACTACTATCAAAGAGTTGCTTTTATTACATATGCCTTTTAAAATCATGCATAGTATCAACAAGCCATACAAATTTATCTAAAATAATATAAAATCTATTGTCTATTTTTTTACGTAATCACCAGCTGCTTTAATATGTAGTCAGACTTGATGACAGAAGAACGAGCAGTGAATGAGAAAAAAAAAAACCTTGTGAGATTTGTATTTTAATGTTTACATTCTTACCACAAATACATAGTGGATTTTTAATCCATGTAGATGAATGAATGATGACTGCCTAGTTAATTGGGTCAGGCAACTTATATTCTGATTATTAGCTTTTTGTTATTCATATGAATTTTTACGCATCATTATATTAAAATATTTTAATTCTCATTTTATGTGTCAGCAAATAGGAAAAAGATTTCTTAAGCAACTAATTTGAGATGATCCAATAAAATAATATCATGAAATTGTGTTAGATGGTACATAGATTAGTTGACAGCTTTGTGTATATATAGAGATCTGGTAGCTTTACATTTTATACATATTGACATAATTTAATAATCATATCACACAAAATTCTTTCAGAATAAACAGTATGATAAGGGCCTAATAAAATGAGCATTATGAGGTAGACCTTACATCAGGAGAAAAGACATAAAAAAGATCAAGAACAAATTTATTGACATTTTCCCCATCTCTGCTAGAAAAGCCTTGTGGGAGAATCAAAGCAAACAGTGAGTTTTTCAGAGAAATAAAACCCTTTGCCACTCAGGAAAGACAAATCAAAAGGACCTTGTGCCTTGTCCAATATCCTTTGTACACAGGGTAGAGAGACTGAATATCATTATGTAGCCAAGACTGGCTTGGTACTCAATATCCCCCTGCCTCAGCTTTGAGTACTGAGTGCTGAGATTCCATGCCATGCATGCATCTCTGAACCTGCATATGTCCCCAGCTTGTACCATGATGATATACTTTAAAGATAAGAAGGCAGGATGAGGATGAGAGTGAAAGGAGACTCTTTTGAAGATGAAGAACAATGGAAAGACTCAATCTGTAGGAATAGATATTACCCTGTCTAACAAATCATCATACCTAGTGCTCATGATTCCTACAGGAATATAATATCACAGCACATCTACCCAAGCCAGGTGAGAGCTAGGTAAACCAAAACTCCTGTTACCTTAGCCAACAAAGGTGTGTGTTTCTTCTTCAGAGGATAAAATATTTCTTACATGAGTGTTCTTCTAAACAACAACAAAGTCCATGTTAAGTATGAGGTGTGACAAAGGGCATATAATAAGTAAATAAGTAAAGAAATAAAGGAAATGCACTGCTGATATATAAAACCAAAACTATGATCTTATGTAATTCATGTGTTCACACTCACAGAAAATATGAAAAAAACTATGAATATGATTGTAATTAATATAATAAGTTTTTTTGGCAAAGGGAGACAATATGGAAGGCAGATGAAAAATTTCTGCAGAGATATGGAGACTACAAGAAATACCTGAAAGTAAGTTTTACATGTTTTCAAAATAATGGTAACATAAATGGAGACTATATTTGATTCCCCATCTGTAGATTTATTCTAAACAGCTAAAGAAACAATCAGTTTAGCTATAATCATCATAAAGTTAATAAACGTTATCCAAGCAAATCCAAAGAGGAAAAGGGTAGGGACAAAAGACATAAAAAATAATTAGAGGATCTACAGTTTACATCAAATGAGAATTGTCATGGGGCTAGAGAGAAGTCTCAGCAGTTAACAGTGCCCAGTGCTCCTTCCGGGGACTTGAGTTCAGTTCCCAGCACCCACATTAGATTCCTCACAACTGCCTGTGACTACAGCTATAGGTGATCTAACACCTATACAACTATCTCTGGCTTCTGCAGACACTGTATACACATGCCATAAACTTACATAGACAAGTATACATAATAAAATTAAAAAATCTTCTGTCAAAAATCCATCATTCAAAAAGATACAATGTATGGTCATAAAGGTAGTAAGATGGACAGATTCGTACATGTAAATCAACCAAACCTTGCTGAAGCAATTTAGGAATACCCAAATAAAGGGCACACACACCATGAGAAAAGTTCATATTGCTAAAATGTTGAGTTCAGAATTGATATATAGATTGAGACAATCCCAATGAAAAAGCCAACAAGCATTTTTGTAAATATTAATACGCTGATTCTAAAACTTTAATAGAAAGTCAAAGGAATTCAAATACCCTCAATAACTTGAGAAAGGAAGGATGCTTAAACAGTCATAAAAATCTATTTTAATGATGAATATAAAGCTATAGTAAATCCCCAGTATTGGAAAAAAACATACAGATAAAGAGAACAGTGGAAAATACAGTGGCCAGAAACAGACATGCAAATAGTCATTTATTTTTAGCAAGTATAGACTATGTTAAAGGTAAAGAATAACACCTTCTTAAGTTCTATAATAGTAAGATACTCATAAAACATAGAAAACACCTGGAAGCACATTTTTACTTAATTAAAACTATAAATTATATATGTAGAAACAACATGTAAAATGACAAATTACTAAAATATTGGAAAAATATATTAGCTGTTGAGAATGGTTAATTTATACATAGACTGGTATTATCAAATTGATCTTTTCATAAAATAATTGACTTTTTTCCTAGTTAAAGATATTGTTAAAATGACTTGTGAAATAGGAACACTGCTATAAAATAATTGAAAAATCAAATATCTGATAAGCATTTTATTTGGAATATATTAAATAAAATTTAAATCTTATGAATAACAGAACAAATCAAAAAGATAAGCAAAATATGTGAGCAGATGTAATTGTTTAATGTATTTGCGGATGGCAAGAATTTTTCTACATTTTTCTCAAAATTCTCAGTATAAATTAAGAATTGGTAAATTAATCTGTGTTGGAGTAATTAAGAGTGGCTATTAATTTTAAGTGATGGGAGATGGCCTAAGAAAGTGCCTGCCTTTCAAACACTAATGTGTGTATTAGTTGAAGTCACAGACACAGACGATCAATGAAGCAGATTTGCACAAAATTAAACATGTGTTTTCATGTCATTTAGTAATATCACTTTTATTTATCCACTATGATGATAAAAATATATGTTATAAAACTACTTGTTGGACTCCTAACAGTGGGAGCGGCAGCTGTCCCTAACGCTTTGGCTGGCTTTTGGAAACCTATACCTCATACTGGGTTGCCTTGCATAGCCTTAATACAAGTGGAGGTGCTCAGTCTTACTGCAACTTGATGTGCCATGCTTTGCTGATACCTATGGGAGGTTTGCCCCTTTCTGAACAGAAACAAAGGAAGAGTGGACTTTGAGAGAGTGGTGAGAGGAGAGGTGGGGAGAGGGTATGGGAGGAGAGGAGAGGAGAAACTGTGCTTGGGATGGAAAGTAAATAAATAATTTAATTAAAAGCAAACAAAAAACAAAATACTTCCAGAAGCATTATTTCTAGCCAACAAAACAGTGAAGAGATCCATGTATCATTCAACAGTAAATACATACATTTCCTTCACATTCGTACAGTGAACTATCACTCGGCAATGAACAGGAATACATTACTGATTCACACAGCATGCATTACAACGTTAATTTCAAGGACATCCCATTCAGTGAAAAGTTGTCAACTTAGAAACTAAATATTTTTGTGATTTTAAATTTTTCTGTAACATTCTATGAAACTAAACATTCCCTGAAACAAGGACACCACCAATAGGCATGCTAACATGGAAGGGTGAAGCTCAGGAGGTCTCAACACCAGACAAAGAACTACAGGGAACAAAGGAAACTGAGGGTAGGAGAAATGGTCTTCCCCAGGGAAGAGCCCGTCCAATACTAAGTAGGTTGTATGTATGTGTTTATTGATACACACACACACACACACACACACACACACACACACAAACACACAAACACACACCAGTTGTCAAAACCCATGGAACAGTGCAAGATAAATGTTCAGTTTTATAATAAAAAGTCAGAAGAAAATAACAGCATGATATTTGAAACACCCAATATGAAAGCCAACTGTGACGTTTCAACTAGGCACTTTATCAATTAGCTACATAACCACATTGGACAAAGCATAAAAGATCTCAAAATAACTAGTTATTTCCCACCTTGACCCTAAACTTGTATTAAAATCAAAAGTAAAACTGAGATTTTATATTTCATATATTCATATATATATATATATATATATTTGTTCAATTATTACTATAGTCTATTCAAATAATATTTTCTAAATGTATGTGTAAATAATATAAATCTTTTTTATAGTCCTACAAACCATGAGTATATTAGAAAGATGTTTTTTTATTTTCTAAGCAGTACACAATTTCCTAGTTGTTTTTGATATCTATTTCTCATTTATTTGTACTATGGAAAGATATTTTAGTATGTATATATATATATATATATATATATATATATATATATATTCCTTAACATATAGTGACTGCTTGTTCCCTGTGAACTAGAAGAAGCACATGATCGTGTGTGTGTGTGTGTGTGTGTGTGTGTGTGTGTAGTCTCTATGTATCACACATAATTAGGTCACATTAATTAACTATTTTTCAGGCCATCTCCATAGCTTCACTTGTTTCCATGTGTCGAGGAATCTTTGTCTCCTTGCTAGTGAGAAATGATATTCAAATAGCTCATTAGGGAGGCTGAGTTTCACTCCTGCTTTTGGGTTATAACATTTGATTTCATTTGTGCTTTGCTTGCTTAGCTTGAGGCTTTGGCAACATGGAAGTGTGGCTACATGATCATGTTCCTGGCAGACAGACACTGCTCTTTTTTCCTTTTTTTTTTTTTTTTTTGCTTTTGTTCAGGGCATTTACTTGCTTAATTAATAAAATCTCCAAAGATGAAAAATCAACTTCTTACCATTCAATTTCAAACTATTTATAACTTTTATAAATTTAATGGTTTTATCTTGTAAGCTCATTCAAAAATGACACAAATACAAATATGGCATATGCCTTTATCCCAGTGAACAACAATGGTCAACCCTGATGCTGGAAACATCTTCTAACTATTTTTAAATTATTCTCTCCTTTCTACATTGTTCCGTGATAGCTGAAGCCTTTTTATTTAACAATACACTATGCATTTTCAATTGATCATGGTTTTTCTCATATAGTAGATCATGTCACTTGTTAGAAAGTCTAAGGACTTCCCACTTTTAGACTGTCATTTCTTCCAGCTTTTGTATTATTGTCAATGTTTTATTTCACATCACAGGACAGCCAACAGTGCATCATTAATTTTAACCTCTGAACTTTCCTCAAGATTTAAACAGGAAGTTGTTCTTCTATATTGATGCTTCTTTATACTGTTTTTGCTGTTGCATGTTTATTTGAAGCACATATTTCCACAAGTAATGTCATTTCCCTTCTCCCTGTAATAATTTCTTTAATAGATTTGTTCTTGAGGTTTTTGTATATATTCTTTTAATGTTATTCATTTTTTAAGAATCATTTTTCTGTTAATTTTTAGACAAATTTGTGACTATAGAATTCTGGGACTATCAGTTATACTAATACTATACTAACACTATACTAATCACTGCACACTCAGATCTACGTCTTCAGCTGAGTGCTCAAGTCTGCAGATGCAGAAATGTCTCTCTTCATCTCATCTCCGAACTGCCCTGTCCTGACAACTCCACTGAGCTCTTCCTTGGGTCTCAGTGAAGTTGTCTCCACTCTCCATAACTACCCTCTGTGTTGGATGCTACTTCCCTGTTCCACAGCTTAGAGAGCCTCTAAAGATGTTAATTTGTGAATAAGTCTGAGATTACTTTTTAGTCACAATGTCTGAGTCCTCATTTTCCTTTATGACCCACATCTTAAGAACTGTTGGTTACAAATGTCCCTATATTGGGAGAATGAATTGTACAGGTTAGGTGTAGAAAAGAAGAAGTGGATGCTTCAGCAACCCCCTCTAATTCTCCTGATGCAGGGATAACATGATACCTTCTGGCACAACTAATTTCTCTCCCTCTCGCACTCTCTCTTGATTGAAACCAGCACTTTCCTCCCATCTTTAGGAGACTTGTCTTAGCACTCAGAATTCTTGACAGAAATTTTCAGGTTTATCTCTGTCAATACTATTAATTGTTAGGCACTCCTGAAACTGCTCATGCTTCCAGGACTACTTTTGAATAGATAATTACTGACACAGAAATGGGGCTCTAAGACTTTACATAATTACATATAATTCAGTGACCTTAAATGCTGCAAGTTTAGGAAATTGTCTCCAATACCAATGCATTCAGGGCTGTTCCCTACTTTCTCTTCTATCACATTCAGTATATCTGGTTTTATGTTAAGGATTTTGATCTACTTGGACTTGAATTTTGTGCAGGGTGATGAATACAGATCTATTTGCATTCTTCTACATACTGACATCCAGTTAGACCGGAATCATTTGATGAAGATGCTTTCTTTTTTTTTTCACTCTGTATTTCTTCCTTTATTTTTACCAAAAATGAGGTGTCCTTATCTGTGTGGATTTATGTCTGGGTCTTCAATTCGATTCCATTGATATGTCTGTTTTTATGCCAGTACCATGAGTTTTTTTTTTTTTTTTATTACTACAGCTCTTTAGCACAGCTTCAAATCAGGGATGGTGATACCTCTGGAAGTTCTTTTATTGTTTAGAATTGTTTAAGCTATCTTGAGTTTTTCTGTTTTTCCACATGAAACTGAGTATTGTCCTTTCAAGTTCTATAAAGAACTGTGTTGGAATTTTGATGAAGATTTATTGATTTGTGGATTGTTTTTGGTAGGGTGGCCATTTTTACTAAGTTAATTCTAAGGCTCCATGAGCATGGGGGATCTTTCCATCTTCTTATAGCTTCTTCAATTTTTTTCTTCAAAGACTTGAAACCTTTCTCATACAAGTCTTAAACGTCCCTGGTTAGGGTTGCCCCAAGATATTGTTCATTGTTTGTGGCTGTTTGGAAGGGTGTTGTTCTCCTTATTTCTTTCTCACTCCATTTGTCATTTGTGTATATGTGATTTTTTTTTTAGTTAATTTTGTATCCAGCCACATTGCTGAAGGTGTTTATTTGCTGGCGGAGTTCTCTGGTAGAATTTTTAGACAGAATTTGAGGAGAGAAGACTAAAATAGGTCTAGTCATGACTATTGCTCTGATCTCTTTGGCTATTTCCTCTGCATTTGGCTCTGTGATTCTTATTTACTAAGACTGTTTAGAATTTTGTCTACAGGTGGGCATTTAGGGAACAATATGGAAACCTAGTACAGTGGAAACTTCCTGGAACCTATGAGGTTGAACCTAGCGAAGATTTCTTATAATGGAGGATATGGGGCCTGAACCAGACATCTTCTGTATCAAGGCTAGACTCCTAGTGGTAGAACTGGAACATCCACATAGCCACAAAATCTGTGACGCACCTTCTTCCCTGCCTGCAAGATGTGCTGAGGCAAAGGTGACTCAGGCTTGTGGAAGCGGACAAAAAAAGACTGGTCTAACCTGAGGCCCATTCCACAATATGAAGACCGTGCCTGACATGGCCTAGATGGCTAGGATCCAGAAGGTGCCCAGCTCAGAGAACTAGGGTAGAACAAATCACAACTGATACACAAACAAAGAAACAGTCAATGAAATGATTCCTAATGATACTCTGTTATACTCACAGGATCAGTAACTAGCCCAATTATTATTTGAGAGGCTTCCCTCAGCACCCGATAGGAACAGATACAGAGACCACAGCCAAACATTAGGTTGAACTCTGGAAACTCCAAAGAAGGGGTGGAAGAACTTTGGGAGTCAGAGAGGTTGAGTACACCAGGAGAACACAACCCACAGAATCAACTAAGCAGGACTCAGAGGGGCTCACGGAGCCTGAAGTGGCAACCACAGAGCCTGCAAGGTCTGCACCAGGCCCTCTGCATACATGCTATGGTTATTTAGTTGGTTTTTTGCTGAACTCTTAAAAATGGGAGTGGAGGTGTCTCTGACTCTTTTTCCTGCATGTAGGAACTTCCTCCTACTGGGTTGCCTTGTCCAGCCTTGATACTAGAATTTTTGTGTAGACTCATTGCATCTTGCTATGCTGAATCTACTGATGTGCCTAGAAGGCCTGTTGTTTTCTGAAAGGAAATGGATGAACAGTGGATCTAGGGGAAGGAAAAGGGGGAGAGTGGTAAGAAGAAGGGAGAGATGGGAGGCTGCGGTTGGGATATATTTTAAGATAAAAGCAACATAATAAATTATTTTAAAAAATAAAAAATGTGAAAAGAAAAAAAACTATTGCATGTTGTTGAGATTTTCTGTTGGATTTCTTTTAGATTATCCATAAAAAAATCTCATTTTATAAATGCGTAGAATTTTCTCTTAAATAAATACTTTAATTCCCACTGAAAGAGAGATTTAATTTTAATATTGTACCAAAGAACATTAGAAGATACCTAACCCTAAATGCAACCATGTTAAGTCCTTGAAACTGGAAAATTTATCACTCACAGAAAATGTACACAGTGTGTTTTACAAATTGCAATTTTAAATAATTTTAAAAAAATATGTAATCATAAAATAACTCCTGGGAGTTTTGCAAATAAAGGGGGGATGCTTACACAGGTAACATCAACTTCCTGATTCAGCCTTTCTCTGAGAATATAAATTTAATCCCGACCATCTCAAGAGAAGGGCATATTGACATTTAATTAACATCATAAGGCAGAAAAACAGCCGTAGTGATCTTTATCTCATGTTTTCCTTGTCCTCCCAAAATCAAAGCACTTTCAGCGATTTCATGCATCCTGTAGTATCCACGAGTGGTATCTGCAGACATCTTACACTTAATCTATGTGCGTAGTATTTATGGGGACACTTGTTGTGGCTTATAGTAGGGAATTGTTGTTTTATGAGTATTTAAATATGAATTTCTATTCTCTACTATTATGAAAGCCCCTTGGGGGAGAACAAACCTTCCTTCTAAAGTTTCCCACCATTCATGCACAGTACTCCAGTGCTCAATCACTGCTCATAACCTGAAAACAATCCTTCAAGATCTAGATAAAGCAAATAAATTGATATTACAGGCACCTACTTTGCTCTTAGCTCCGTTTGTTACTTGGATTCCATGAAAGTAACATCAGAAAGTAAAAATGTTTAATATGAAAATCTGAGCAATAGTCATTCCTAATCTGGTAATTACTTAAGGAAAGATGCTTGCTTATTTTCTATGCACTATGCTACAGTGAAATAGTAACAGGAAAACAAACAGACAGGAAAATCTAAGGTTGTTTTTCAGAGACTAAGGAGATACCAAGAATGAGCAAACAAATCAGTAAATAAATGAATTCTTAAAATATGAAATAGATATACACAGAGGATTTTGATGAGTGGTAATTTTTAAATGACAGGGGGTGAGGCTAATTTGGCAGTTTAGTTCTGTTGATTTTTCTCCTAAGACATTATTTCTAAGCTAAAATTTAAATGTTAAAAATTGTAAGATGAGGTTATAAAAGAATAATTTGTTAGTAAAGGCAATAATTTATGTAAAATTCTTAGTGGCACATTATTTAAGAAAGGCTTTACTGAAGCTGGTTTATCACATGAAAGATTACTTCTGAAAGTACTTATTCAAAAGGTCCTGCAGATTTTCTACTTTATCAGGTCATGTAAGATCATAGGCCTAAGCATTACCTGACTGGAAGCCTCCCATGCTTTTTCTGTACCATGATTAATACCAAGGCTTTATAAGTAGCAAGAGAAAGAAAACAGAGTCCAGAAAATCTCATGGAGGAATCTTTTCTTTTCTTTTCTTTCTTTCTTTTTAGATATTTTTTTTTCAAATTTCTCTTAGAAGTGAGATATTCTTATCTCACATCCAAAAATCTGTCTATTTAACAGCAAGGCTTTGATGAGGCTTTTCACTTATGTGAATTCAGAAGAGAACTGGATGTTGGTAAAACATGGTCATGACTATGCTGACAAAATCGTGAGAGTGTTAGTGTGAGAAATAATGACCATCACTGTGCTAAAAACACTATGACATTTTAAAATGGGCAATCACCATCATAACTATGCTGAAAACATCAGGGAGTGTTAGGATGTAGAAATGAAGTTAAATTGGTAGGAAATATTGAAGTGGCATAAATAAAAACTTTGTAAAAGGATTTTGTTAAGTCAAGAGTTATTAATTTTTCTGATATAGTTATAGCTAGTACTGATTTCAATGCAAAGATTTCCAAACCCCTAAAAGTCTATAGATAGCACTAAAAGGACTCATGGGTTTAAAAAAATGAGAATATAAAGTTGTGTGGGTATAAAATGAAATGTGGATTTGGGAGGAGTTGGAGGATGGTATGAATAATGAGTATGTTCAAAATATAACTTATGCAACTCTAAAACATAACCAAGAATATTTTTAAAAAGAAAAAAGAAGAAATCAGATCAATTTACTGTTAAAATATCAGTGTGATACAGAGATCATCAGATCTGATGGGCATCCCAGATGCAATGACTACATCTACATCACAGCTCCTGTATGTTAAAGCTCAGGGAACATCGCTGAAGAGGGAGCATAAAGATTGTAAGAACCAGAGTACCAGGATGCCTGCAATGAAACAGTCTTACATATGAATTGCTACATATACAAATTCTGATCAATGGTAATATCAATAAACATGCTAAACAGAAGGGGGAGGGACTCTCATGAGTTCCCATTCTAGACAGAGATCTGTAGGCAATTAACGACCGCTAGGAGATAGAAATAGCCTCTCCAAGGTATGAGTTCCCTAACTAGTTATATTCAATCAAAGTGTTGAGTTCAGAAACCATATGCACAAAAACAAGACTAATGGATTCATCAGGTTTCATTTACATATTTGTGCATACATATACATATAACTGTACATCGCAATAACATTCAAGAATAAGATGTTATGCATTAGAGAATGAAAAGGTGACAGAATGATTTGGAGAAGGAAAAGGAAGAAAGAAATTTATGCAATTATATTTTAGTTAAAGTTATAAAAGAGATCAGTGTGTTTTCCAAATGGAAGTTGAACAAACTAAAGAGGTAATGAAAAGGAAAGTAGAAAATAGAAAGCAGCTGTCTTTTAGAAAATGTGTGGACATAACAGTAGAAAAAGGGGGGGCTGAGTTCACTTATACTTTTGAGGTAAAACTGGCAGGCTGTCCTCAAGAATTAATTATTACGGGAAACTAGCTTGTCTACATTTGGGGCTTGAGCAATGTCATGCTTATTCACTAAAATGGGGAAGACATGTGAGGTTCTGGGTCTAAGGATGGTCCAGAGCTATATTTTTAACACATCCAATAGAATATTGATGAATGTTTGGGACATAGCAAGTAGATGATATTCCTAGCCTTGCAACAAGTTATTGTAGATACTAAAGTATATATTTTCGGATCCTCAGCTGGTGGTTCTTAGTTATGGACAGGAAATTTACCTAAGAGGACGTTGGGGGATACCAAACAAGCTTACTATTGACATGAGACATGAAAAAAAAATCAAGTGTCCTGATTCTTAATCTTAGCATTTATTTTAGCGTTACATGCATTTTGTTCTAAAGCAAGTTATACATGTTCCCCAGATGACAAACAACTCTGTGAAGTTTCCAAAGAGCAAGCCTTAAAGATGGGCTGCCCTGGTCCCTAATCAATAAGAAGCTGTTTTGAAGACAGCTGTTATTTTCTGGTGCAGAATGCATCTCAGCATTTCCAGCTGAGTGGTTCTGGAGGCTGTTTCATGATTGCATTTTATGTTTCTTATTGAAGAGCCCACAATTACTATGCCATCTTTCACAGCAAAGGATGCTCTTGTGACCCACCATTGGCAAAGCATAGGCACTACAGGACAGACTTTACATGGGGTTTGTGCTATCTTGTCTCTTTCCTTAAGGAGCTAACCGAGTAACAACTCTTTTATTTCCTATTTACATATTTATCTGTGTCAAAGTCAATGTGCAAGTTCATTAAAATGTGTCTATCAGGTTTTTTTCTTCTCCAGTTTCTATGTGTATTTATCATCATCTATAACTCATATTGTCACAATAATTTGAGGACGTAGAAAATATAAATTATTCACTTAAGGGTTTTGTACATTTGATCATATTTAGCAAATAAATAGACTACTTGATTTTTATTTTAAGTTTTCTCAAGAATCTCTGATTTGAGAAGATACAGGACTTGTTTGGGTTTTCTATATATGTTTGCAGGTATATGTGTGTATTGTATTGTCATGTGAAGAATGTGAGCTTAGTAATTTTGTAGGAGGAAGAAAATAGTTGTTAAAAAATCAGAAGGTGTATTTGAACAAATTATATGTCTTAAGACATTTTACTGAAAAAGGAATAAATCTTCAGTTTTTAACTGTGATATTCTAGAAATATCTCACAAATTTTATTTTAATAGCTCTTGAAATTTCTGTAGAAATTGAAGCTTTTTAAAACTTTAAAACTTAGAAAGTTTTCCATTAAAAAAGAGTTATACACTGACAATGTTGTAAAGATTAATATACTTAACTTTTATATGTTAACTTTCTATAATACATGGGAAAGTGTTAAATAAGATTTTAATTTATTATTGCACAACTTTCAATATATTTACTGATCCATGCAGTAACCTTGATGTGTTATATCATTGTCTTTGCTTTTTAGCTTCTTAGTAAATGTGAAATGCTACTCTAGTACTCCCCAACTGCATGCCAACTGCATGCCTCATCAGTATTTGCATGTAATGTTGGCAAAGGACTGGTGACATTAAGAGATATTTTCATGTATATTCCTTATTACAAACTGATGAATGGATATCTAGAAGGAACACATTAACTGAGACCCCAAAATTCTACTTGAAAACTAGGAACACTGAGCAAATTTAGCAACATGACATGTTGCATAATCTGCTTGTACAAATCAGTAGCTTTTCTATACAACAAGAAGTATACAGAGATGGAGATTGTGGACATGCTCCCATTCACAATAGCCTCAAAAAGACTAAAGTATCTAGGAATAAACCTAGTTAAGAAAGTGAAGGCTCTAACACTTCTTAGTCTACCCAAGATATTAGTATGTTAACAAACCCATTGAACTGTTCCCAACTGTTTATTTTGTTTTGTTTTGTCTTTGTACTTTCAAATTTTGGTCAACATTTAAGTACAGAGATCTAAAATTGGCAGTTGAAAGCATGTTATTGTCTTTCTGCATCATCTTTTTTTTTTTTTTTACTTAATAGCTGTTTATTTTGGTATTCATCTGTAGATGTCTTAAATGTTTTTGTCTTTCAAATAATGTCATCTTATTTCTAGATCTAATATGCATGTAATTTTTCATCTGAGATAAGATTCCTACCTGATTTTTTTCCAGTATTTTCTTGATTTGTCTTATTCTTCCTCCTAATAATAGCAAATAGTATTTATATTATGTATTATACTGTATACACAACTGTTTTAGAAAAAATATCTCTACTACTATACATTAAATTCAAGGCCATTTATTGCCATTCTACTTATTATCTCTTTTATTTCTCAAAAATTTGAAAAAAACTAGTAGTATTTTTAAACTCTGAAAGTGATAATAATTTTGATATTTTTTACTTTTACTTTTACTTTTAGCTCCCATACCTAAGGCCCAAGGCTCATTGCAGAAAAAAAAAAGTGGTATTGGTGGGAGACTATGACAAAAATCAAACATGTCTTCATGATAAAAGTACTAGCAAATGTAGGATTAGAGAAAACATATCTCAACTATAATAGTTATATATGACAATCCCTTGACCAAAATCATTCTAAATGTTTGGTTTGAAGCAATCCTACCGAAGTCATGATTAGATAGGAATGTTCACTACCCCAACTCCTTTTTGATACTGTAACTGAAGAACTAGACAGAGCAATAGGGCAAAAGAAAGGGATTAAATGAATATAAATATGGAAAAGATCACTATTTTCATATGTCATGGTACTATGGATTTGAGAACAGGGACCATTCATTGAATCACCCTCTGTAATGGGATTAATAAGAAATTTACATACTCCTTTAATGCATCTTTTCTAATATTAAACCTCATATTAGTTACCTGTTTTGATTATTAATGATGTCAAACATTTTTTAAGCCTTATTAAGAATATCTGGTTTTTGCTAAAATACCTTTGACTTTTGTTCGTTCATTCATAAATTGAAACTCTTACATTTACTAACATTGCTTTCTTTATTATTTCTTTTATTTCTGAGATTATATTGTAATTATATCATTTCCCCCTTTCATTTCTACCCTGCAAATCCTCCCATACATACCTTCTTTCTCTCTTTCAAATTCATGGCCTCTTTTTTTATTAATTACTATCACATGCATATATGTTTATGTATGTACACATATATTTCTAAATATAACATGCTCAGTCTGTTTAATTTTACTAGCATGTATGTAGGTTTTTCAGGGCTGAGCATTTGACATTGAATAACCAACTGGTGGGCTGTTCCCTAGCTATGAACCCTCAAAGGATTCTCCTTGTTTCCATTAGCACATCAGTTGTTGCCCCAGTTCAGCTTTTATTTAGGCAGCCATGTTGGTGAGACTTTACAGTGTAGCTTCTGAAATTCCTAGGGACACAATCGCTCAAGAAACTCACTGTTCTTCTGTCTCTTACACCCTTTCAAGGGCATCAAATACCCTGGCCTAGCCTCAGTTGATATAAGACCCATGTAGTACAGATACATGCATATAGGCAAACATACTCAAAACAAAACTAACTAAACTTATGAATAAATAAACAAAAATGAATCTTAAAAAAGAACAATTTTCAGATGCAAATACAATTGTGTCTATATTCAGGTATTTTTAATATGTTTATTTCATTCTTTATGAATATAAATTTTGCACAATTTTTAATGACTGAATGTTAAGCCTGCCACTTCAAGGATTTCCTTTCTCATAACCACTGTACTGGTCTACCTGAGTCAAGCATAGTTTGTAAGCCTTCATTGTAAGCAAGTTCTCTGCTGTGTCTGAGTTCTCCTTAGATGATAGATGATAGATGTGTATGGTTGCTTTATGTCTGGATAGCACATTACATGTTTTCCTCCAGTTTTATTATTGATGGATATTTGGAATATTTTTCCTGTTTTAGAAAAATTATGAACAAAATATTTTATCTGTATGTTTGTGTACATATGTATGATATAAATATATATGAATATATGAATATATACTTATATACACAATGGATAAATATTCATATTTTATATATGTACATATATATTCATTTTTAGGAGTTTAGAAATATGTTTAAACTCATTTTAAAAATACATAGAAAAACAAGTAAATACAAAAAGATTTAAAAACAAAAACAAGCACTAACAACACTTAAACAAACTGTTTTCCAAATTGGTTGTAACACTAAATCACTTAAAGCAGTATGGTGCTGGAGGTTTGAGGAGCTAGTTCATCCAGACCACTTGCTACTGAGAACTGAGCATTTATTTGTGTACTATAGTAGAAATGGAATCTTATTTTGTTGTTATTTATATTTAACATTTGGATGTCTCACAGTGAAAGTTCTCTAGTTTACATTTGCTTGTCCACATTTTTTTTTTTGTCTTCTTTTCTCAAGTTCACAACTAGTTTTCATTTTGGAATTCTACCTTTTATGGGCTGAAGTATTGCTAACACATTGTGATAAAAATTCACCATCAGCCGGGCGGTGGTGGCGCATGCCTTTAATCCCAGCACTCGGGAGGCAGAGCCAGGTGGATCTCTGTGAGTTCGAGGCCAGCCTGGTCTCCAAAGTGAGTTCCAGGAAAGGCGCAAAGCTACACAGAGAAACCCTGTCTCGAAAAACCACAAAAAAAAAAAAAAAAAAAAATTCACCATCAGTTATATTTAGGGACACTTTTGATCCCAATCTGCTGCTTGTTCTTAATTATTTATTTGGAAATGTATCCATATTCAATTTTGATATATTTCTGTTTTTTACTTGTTTGTTTTGTTCATAGATTTACAAAGATTTGTATTTGTTCCTGGGTCACATAAAGAACTCTATTCAACATTCTTTATGCAAGGTTAATCAGATTATACCTTTTATGTTTGAGGAATACCTGTGTTGATTCTCAAATTAGTGCTTGTGGATACTGCTCGTTATTAGATTTAGGCTCTTTATATTTTCACTCATTCATACGCTGGCCTGGTCTTTGCTGGTAGAAAGCCAATTCTACCAGCACCCTATGTTACACAATTTTATTCCTCAGATTGTTGTCTTGACACCTTTGTGAAATTTAAGAGATTTTAGAGAAATAAAGACATGATGTATTTTCTTTCTTTCTTTCTTTCTTTCTTTCTTTCTTTCTTTCTTTCTTTCTTTCTTTCTTTCTTTCTTTCTCTCTCTCTCTCTCTCTCTCTCTCTCTCTCTCTCTCTCTCTCTCTCTCTCTCTCTCTCTCTCTCCCTCCCCCTCCCTCCCTCTCTCTTTCTCTTCCCTCCCTCCCTCTCTCTCTCTCTCTCTCTCTCTCTTGCTCTCTCTCTCTCTCTCTCTCTCTCTCTCTCTCTCTCTCTCTCTCTCTCTCTCTCTCTCTGGTAAATAATGTTTAGCTTTTGTAGTGGGTTGCTCTTCCAGTTTTGACCTTGAAGCACCACCCCAGGTAGGCAGCTGGTAACTGCCACGCCTACCTAGGAACTGCCTGCCCCTGGAGCATAGCCAAGACAGGAGCCCTTCAGACCCGAGATCCTGGAGAAGGTGGGAATGGGGGGTGGATTGGGGGGGAAGGCTGCGGGGTGGGAAGAGGGAGGACAGAGGAATCCGTGACTGATATGTAAAATTAAATTAATTATAAAATGAAATAATAATTAAAAAAAAAAAAAAGACCCGAGATCCGGAAGTGCCGGCCTCTTGGTTCCTCATGATCCTTGATGCTGGATGGCAGACCCAGTCAGAGTTTTCCAGAGAACCCTGCTGGACTGCACCTCACCTCTCCCAGATCCTGTAATCAACCCCTTTACTGGCTGCAAGCTACCCCCAAATAAACCTCCTTTTAACTATGTGGAGTTGCCTTGTTCTATCCTCACATTAAGTTTGAATTATTTTTGTTTTGGAATTCCATCATAACTCTAGGTCTTGTTTTCTTTCTTCTTGAATTACTGTCTTGAAACAGTCCTTCAGTGTCCCTATACTATTGAACAATGTCCCCATTTTTGCTTCATGTGGGACATTCTTATTGTCCTTCCCTCCTTTTTTTCTTTTCTATTTTTATTTTTTCAATATCAAAATATTAGCTTTTGCTGAATATCCCTTGTGGTTTTTCATTTCTATAGCTGAAACTTTGAAAGGAAAAGAATATCACACAATAGTTTGATACTTCAGGAAAATGTTCTTCTCAATGCCAAAGAATTTACTATAAACTTTGTCATTGTTTATTGACATTTTGTCATTACAGTCATTTTGGCAAATTTATTTATATCCCTATAACCTATCTCTTAGTATTTCCTCATCTTCTTATGACCAGTACACAAAACAGAGTGTATGACAGTTAAAGACATGCCTGGATAACCCATATTCTTTTTTGAATAAATGAAATGTACAGGAAAAGGAATTAAGTCCCCTTAATGCATAGACAATGTGTACAACTATTGTTATTACGCACAGTTCGTCTTGCTCCTGGTTTTATTTTTCAAATGAGTCACAGCATACTCAGCTAGCCTGTTAGGTACTTCCAAATGCCAGTGCCAGAGGGAATAGATAACACTTTCAGAGACTCAAACATATAGAACATTTTTTATAGCAAGAAAACTACACCTATAAGTAGCAAAGATCACAAGCTGCCTCTCTTTTCTTCTTTTATCTCTTCCTTTCCCACCATCTCTCTTCTTTTCTTTCTGCTTCTCTCCCTCTCCTCCCCATCTCTCTCTTTTCTCCCTCATGCCATATGGATTGATGAAATCAATATTTTCTCCAATTTTCCAATTTTCTAAAAAATGATAATAGTCATATAAAAACATGGTGTTTCAATTATTAGCCTTGTCTTGCCCCTGCCAGTAACCAAGCAGTACACAATTTTCGATCTTGATCTCACATGCCTCAGCAAATCAGTCAAGGCAGATGTCTCCATGATCTCTGCTTCACATATTTCAGAGAAATTTTTCTCCCTCATGTGAACTAACCTGACAGTATGAATAAAACTCTTCGTGAAAAGTGCACCTAAACATATGGAGGCACGCTTGACTAAGAATACACCTACCATGTCACAATAAACTGTTGAGATGGAGGAGGGAAGACGGGAGAAGACAGAGGAGAGAGAATTTTCAGAAAAGACCCTGAGCCTTGCACATGCTGAAGTCGGGCACATCACTGGATTAGTGAATGACTCTACAAAGAGGTGTTCAGAGTTCCTGTAAATGACCAGGCAGTAAATTCCTAGGGTGTTGAGGGACAGACAATCTCTTTGTCAGTGACACTGATGGTGTGTGACATAGATGTTGATACTGGGCAGATGCCCTATGAAGGAATGGATGTGACTTGATTACAGTATAGATTTACTTACAAAAATAGTGCATGCACCTTCAGGCCATTTCTTAATCTCTTTTATTATGCAAGAAAGTATCTTCTTTTCTACCAAATGCTCTTCATTTTTCTTCCAAGATGTATACACAGCACTGCATATCAAAAGGGGCTTAGGGTAGAACAGAGCCTCTTAGCAGATTCCTATGGAATCTCTACTCTCCATGGCACACATTTTTCAAGATTTTAATCTGCATTCCCTGCTCTATTTCCTATTATTCCCACTAAATGCAGACTTACCACATGTGCAAGAATACAGCCATGGTGCGCTTGAAGGGCGAAGACAGTGTTCTGTCCGTTTAAAAGGGCAACATGCCGTTGTGGGCTTAAAGCAGCCATGTTCTCTGTTGTTTCTTCCCTTGTCTGTGTTCCTAGAGGAGGCTGGGTGCATTTCCTCCCTCCTTGATTTACAGGATCCAGTCTCCTTTTCCTTAGAGAAGGGATCAACAGGATGGAGATATCCTTCATGCACCTAGTTCAGTTATCTTTATACTTAGTGGCAACACCTCTCAGATAACTGTAAAAGGTTTTCTGCAAGGGTAGTTTTGGGGACTGGAGAATTTCAATGCTTTTTTGCCTTCTCTCTTTAAAAGTATCTCAGGAAATGTAACCGTCTTCACCTTGGAGATGCAGGCCCACTTGCTCTTTTAGGCTGGACATTGTACAAGATAGTGAAATAAACAAACTACCTATCTTTAGGGCATTTTTGTTTTCATATAAAGTTGTAGCAAAGAAAAGAGAGATGAAAAGGCAGACTCCCGCAGTAATTAAGCTTTGCAAGAAAGCTCTGGGCTTGCACAACTTGCTGCAAACATATTAGAGAGGGTCTGGTGCAGAGACAAGTGCCAGGCCCCGTAACTCGAGAGCATATGCATTATCTCAGCCTGGGAAATGAAAATAAAAGCAGCAGCATTAATCAGAGCTCTAATCAGTGAGCTACACAATAAGGTTGATCTCACCTTATTCAGTTAGAAAAGCTCACATGGAGGCAATATCCAAGCAGTCACCATATTCATACTGATTATATCAGGAAAAATGAGGGTAATGATTCAGACTTGGCAGCTCTGGTGTTCTCTTGTAAGAGAAACTAATAAAGGGACAGTAAATCTTGATATACTTATCACATTTGGGCTGTCAGGAGTATATAATCTTCTCTGGAGTTTCTTGGAATGTTCAGTACAGCATATTTCATCGTGCTGAGCCCCTTCCCCCTTTCTTAGAGCATTGCTTAATGGAACAAATCTTCAAATTCACAGAAGAGTAAGAGATCATTGCTGCGCAAACAATATAATCATTAGAGGGCTTCCAAAAACACCCAGAAGATTACGCATTCCTGCATATATACACTAATATACTCAAATTTAATTGATTTGGAGGAAAAGTATCTTCATATTTGCGAAAATATATGAAATAAATTTTATAATGTGTCAAAATATATGTTTTTTAACTCAAAACCTGCCATCTAACATCCTCTCAAATTAGACTGAGAGAATAGAAGAGGAGAGAACGTTCACATTTAACCAAATGCAGGAAACAAGAGATGTATTTGGGTTGTATGATAGGCGAACACGTGTTTGCAGAAAGTTGATAGTGAAGGTTGATGTTGATGCAGATACATGTATTTCATTTATCATGTGACACAGTCAGAGCATGGTGAGGAAGCAGATATATAATTGCTTCCATCAATGCACTTGTGAGTGATTGGTTGCTAATTATCAATCTTCCTAAGGATATCAATAGTGTAGAATCAGTAACTGCCTTTTTAGGTGAATTACTTTTTAAGTTTCTGCACGTCTAGGTGCAGAGATTTTATTGTACAGATCTCAAGTTGTTTCATCAATGCTGTTGGTCACTTCTAGATAAATTTGTCACTAGAACTAGGATTTTTCTTTTCTGCCTCTGAAACACCTACCTGAGCTACCTTAACCAAACATCAAGCTTTATCACTAGGTCCCTCTGTGTCATGGTTTCCAAAATGAGAAGTAAATCATCTGAATATATCTTTTTTAATAAATACATAATATTTTATTAGGGTATATGCTTTCCTTAAGTTATTAATTTACATTCTATTTGACATGTCTTCTATTTTAAAGAATAAATTAGATAATAAATGTGCTGTGTCTGTGGGTTTTCCTGTCACAGAAACAAAGCGTTGAAGATGTAGACTACTAGAACTATCAGGAATCCTCTTAGTATAATCTTCAGAATAAGAGATATGCAAGGTCTTGGACCAAGAAGCAAACTTCAACTTGATAAACCTCTTTGACTTAAGCAAGGCCCCTCACGGTTTAAAAAGAAGAAATAAAGTTTGAAATATATTTCATCATGTGAAAGTAAAACATGTGTGCTATGTGATACAATTGAATGCTGTAAACATGAAATTAAATGATGAGATGATTTTCTTCTATGCAATGGACTATAGGGGTTGGTACCGAGGCTGGAAGCTGTCCTCGCTTGTCCACTTCCTTAGCCATGCTCTTGTTTCAGATGTCCCAAGGACACCACCAGAATACTGAGCAGAGGGACTTTTATTTTTTACACAGTGCATTGTCCCAGGTATCTTATCACTTCCTCTCATCTCCAAATAAGGTTGTCCCTGGCCACTCTACCTACACTGAGGTCTTTTCTCGCTCCTCAGTTTCCATCCAGTAATTTTCCATGCTTGACTTTATGCCTGACAATTCTCACCTCCTTACATATTTTACATTTCCCTTTACTGTTACGTTTTCTACCCAAAACAGCTGTTTGTTTTTCTCTAGTGTATAATACACATTCTAAACTATTAAATTTCATTAAAAAGCACTGGATAAATGTTTTTTTCTTGAATTAAATATTGAATGATATATTCAGACTATAGTCAAAGTAACTATCAGTCAAAAATCCCAAACTTATATAAGGAACCAACATTTAACTTTTTATTATCCTAGGAAGAAGTTTAATTGTGTGCTTAGTAGAGTTGACAGATACCACTTATCTGAATGTGCCTCCCTTATCTATATGCAAGCTTAACTTTAAAACTACAGAGGTTTTAACTTTTCCCCTTTGATATCCGCACCTCTGTATATATCTTCTATAAGAGTTTATGTGTGCAGAAAAAATGTTTTTTGTCTGAAGAACTTCAAAGAAGTACAAACATGTAACATGTATAATCTATTTGTTAGCAGATATATCCAATATTGTAAAATAATATAAGACACGGATTTTTTTAAGTCAAAAGATATAAATACTAATACTGATAATGTAAGGTTGTAATGTCTTCAGCATGTAAGCTCTTCTTATGACTTCCTACTGATGCAGATTTCTATAGTTGACTATGCCATGATGAGCATCTCATCTGTTCCAAAAAAGGAACCTACATCATCTCACTAAAAAGCAAATGACACATTGGGTGTGCCCTCTCCTTTCTTCATTAGTGTTGGGTGTCTGACTGTTTACATATTATATAATCTTAGTATTGGTCTATCAAGGTAAAAACTGATGATGTTCACTCATTCCAAGAATATAACCATGGCATCCAGGATGTGCAGACTGGCAGGTGCTAAGCTTGTGTGCATTTCAATATCTTCTGAGTATTTGTATAGATTCTGGAAACTGTGATGAAAATATTTCTCAATGTTTAAATTAGAAATGGAAGCTCAAAAAGAAATAAAGCTAGTATTCTGTTTGGGAGATAAAGTCATTTGTAGATTCCTGCTTACTCATCTCGGCAGAAAAGTGTCTAGGTAGGCATGTGTCCTTAGCCTTTGAGAAATTAACACACATTGGGACAATTCAGGCAAAACTGTTTCCATTGGAGCTTCAGAGATATGCCAGGTGAAGCTCAGAATGTGTTGGAAAAGAGTAATATTCTACCTCAAACCACCACAAATATTAACATGTATGTATAAAGTATTTCTAAATAAATAGCATCTAACATCCGTAATTACAGGATATATCTCTAAAAGCACACACTGCATTATAACACTAATTAGAAGGCCAATAAATGTCATAAAACTCCAAATATAGGAATGACAACTGAGATTAGAAACTGACCATATATGTGTTGATCTGCTTCCTATGTCATTTCAAATTTCTTATTTCATTCTTTCTCATGACGTATTCCCAGAACATATTCTCTATGTTGAATAGAAAGTTGCTTTCTTTGATACTTAAGGAAATCTCACAGAGAGATGCAAAAGTATATTCTGAGACTTCTCAGAAATTAAGTGAAACAATAATGTTAAATTTTCTTACATTTTACAACCTTATTTTTTGTGAGTTATAATTTCAGCTAATTTTGCTAGTATTTTAAGCTGCCCTGCTCCATTTTACAGGGCATATTTGAGGAGCCTGTTTCTTTCTTTCTTTTTTTTAAACACAATTTTGTTTTGTTTGATACTTATGTGTTTAATCATCATTGCTGCTGGCTATTGTTGCTTTTCATGTATTTTAATACTTTAATCAATGGGAATTTTATTGGTACTTGTACCCTGAGGCTATTGAAAGTGGAGGGTGCAATTTTATAAATATACAATTGAATATACAATTGAAATAAAGAAAACTAAAACAGATGTGCAGGAAGACAACATAGGCCATAAAAAGGAGGGATTCCCTCCAGAGCTGGACAAAAAAGGACATTTTACAGACCAATATCTGTAGTGTAGTTTGTGACTGAAGTTGATTCAGACTCTGGTCTTTGTATTTTTCTCATCTAAATTGTATCTCTTTTATCTTCAATATATCACATCATTCAAATTAGATTGAGACATGAGGAAAACTAATCATATTCTCTTGGACATCTCCTCACACATTGCATAGGCACGCCTCATTTTCTACTTGTGTACTTAATTTCATTAAATACAGTACTTCACTTTCTATTGGATCATATGTCCCTCTGTTTATGACTAAATCTTTCTTTTTTTCTTTTTTATATCTTTTACCCACTTACCTTCAAATATCTCAGAAACCCAAGAGCAGATATAATTTCAGCTTATTCTTTGATTCATCCTTTGGAAGGACATAGTTCTACTTCTTTAACTATAAGAGAAAATACTTCCAGGATTAACTGGCCACCTGTGCACCTTAACATTTCTAAAAGATTTAAATTATTTACTTACCATTGAATTCCATCTTCTTACTCTTTAGCCACCTGTGTAAGTCTAGTGTCTCATGTTCTTGTTTCAGTAATGGAAACCAAGGTCACAACTCACCCCAGTCCATGAAAAACCTTCAGATAATGAGCTCAGGGAGGTCTTAGAATCAAATAAAAAAAAAAACTTCTTTACATCTGAAGCATTTTGGCAAATACTCTCATCTTCACTATATGAATGCATATCTACACATTATATATATATATATATATATATATATATATATATATATATATATATATATATATATATATATGTAGGACTATGAATTTCCAGTTTTTGCTTATTTTTTGTACCCACCTTCTAGGGGCAAAAAAAGACTTCCTGGTATCTAAGGGCTTTTTAACAATTGGGTGATCTGACTTGCTTTGAATGACCATGAGTACAGAGGTGGACTTGTGAACAATCAGGCAGAGATGACCCAATGAAGACAGAAGTTTTCATCATCTGCCAGTGTGCTGAATCTTGTCTTTCTCTTAATGACTCCACTTAAAGCAGCAGGAACCAAAGTGTTCATCAGCAGCAGGTACTTAGACAAGAGTGAAGGTTGGATTTGGACAGCTCTATTAAAACACCCCCATCTAAACAGATAAACAGAGCTCCCGGAGCTTAACAGCCCATTGCTGCAGACAGCAGGACCCATCTGCAAATGCAGCAAACCTCCCAGCTCTTAGGAAAGGAGATGCATCAAGGAAACCTCCTTAAACAGATGAAAGATCCCCAGCATCTAATGGAGAATTACTTCACTTCATTCTTCAGAGTTTTTAAGCATCTGATAAATGAAGAAATTAAGGAAAAAACAAACAAACAAACAAACAAAAAACACTGAACAAATCATTGAAAGGGATTACAGTCATGTAATGGTTAATCATGTTTGAGTTTTAACTACTTCCAATAGTACTTAATTTTAATGTCAAAAATAAATTAAAAAAACTAATTACTATATACTATTTGTTATTTTCCTCCTTAGTTTCAATATACATGAAATGTACAAATGCTATTATATGTCATTGTTTTGTTATATACTAGGTCAGTTTTATGTAATTTATTGAAATCAAGGAATGTAATCCAAATATTATTCAACTCAGTATACTGATATTCAGTAATTCTTCATCTGGATTGCTTCTCAAGTTTTCCAATTCAACACATAGGGAGAGTGCACAATGCTAAAATCAATTTCTAGGGAACTTAGCTACAAAATTCAGATTTGACAAATTTTGGAAATGATTGTTTCATCTATCATATTGTTCAATTTAAGAGTCTAGGAGGCCGGGTGGTGACGCATGCCTTTAATCCCAGCACTCAGGAGGCAGAGCCAGGTGGATCTCTGTGAGTTCGAGGCCAGCCTGGACTACCAAGTGAGTTCCAGGAAAGGCGCAAGGCTACACAGAGAAACCCTGTCTCGAAAAACCAAAAAAAAAAAAAAAAAAAAAAAAAAAGAGTCTAGGAAAGACAAATATGTAGATATAATGTTACAAATTCATTTATTATTATTGATGCCAGTTTGGAGAGAAAATTCAAACTCAAAAATAAATAAATAAATACATAAAAATAAATAAGTAAATAAAAGACGAAGCCTTGAAAGGCATGAGCCACAAGTACTTTCCATGGCAATGAAGACTGCTCATGAGCTGGTCCGAGGTGTAGAGCAGGGAAACAGAGCGGGGTCCTCAAGTAGTCACCTGCCACCTAGGTTACAAATGACTGAGGAGTGTAGACCCATTGCTTAAAGGATTTGAAATTTTCAGTGGTATTGAACATATAAAACACTTGTCTCCATTTGTGTGGTAACACAGGTAGAAATGAAGTCTTGATTTTGAGAATTATTACAAGTGAGATCAAATAGAGGGCACTTTAAAAACCAACACAATAACAAACTCTAACATTTATTCCCCACCTTATCTTCAATAACCCCAAGAAGTCAGGATGATCCTCTTCATCCCATGTAGACAGGAAATTAGGAAACAGAAGAGCAGACATCCCAAGAGTGAATGTCTGAGAATCCCAAGATTTAACTATAAAACTTCAAGCAGAAAATCACACATTATAAAAAATATGCATTACCTAGATCTAAGATTAAACACTAAAATTCCAATTTGTCTCACTGTCAGTCTATTTTCTCATTATAAAGAAACCAGATCTGTCCATGAGATTTTCAGATTCTGGGACTAATATAAAATTGCTCTATTAATCCCTCTTCTCAGTGCCATCCCAGAGGTTGGTATTGATGGCAGAGCTCCTGAGTCTGGATATGGGAATGAACCCCGGAGGACAGTGCCTGTCATTACGAAGTTGCCATCTGTCTTTTTTTGATATCTGCTGTGCTGAATTCAGCCTCAGCATTTCCCTATCATTTCAATGACAGCTCATGGTAAGATAAACTCACCATGATAAGATAAATGGCAACTTTTTAATGAAAACCACTATGTGTGAACTGCTTGGTTGGGCTATAGTTCTTCAAAGTGCATCTCATACCTTATTCCCTATTATCAAAACCAATGACCTATTCTTCAAAGGATTTTCTTTTCAGTTCTATGGTGTACATGATTTAGAAAGCCCTCTCTCTTCATTCTTTAATATCCTCTTAGATGGGATCTTGACTGACCCAATAACCTTAATAAGATAGAGCAAATTTGGGGACATTGTTTGCCCAAAACGAACAGATGCATTTTTTGCACTATCTGAAAAAAAATCATATTTTAATAGATTGGCAAAATAAGTTAATAACTGATTTTATTTCTGTGGATTATTTTCCACCTTGTAAGATCACTATGCCCTCAAAAGTGCTAAACTACTAATAATTAAACAGTTCTGTTGTGGCTGATGACATCAAGATCAAACAAATTGATGTCTCCTATTTGTCAAAAAGGATATGTAGTCCAGTTACGTTAAGGTGAACCTCCTATCAGTGTTGTAACATTGCAGAGTTGACAAAAAGATGTCCCACTGAAGTCTATCTTAATTGCCATAAGAAAATCTGGATATTTGCATTTGGGAGGTTAAAAATGACCTTGGAGCTAGCCAAAGTAATTGGAGAACAGTTACTAATTTGTAGGCATTATATCCTGAGACATTAACAAATATAATTATGGTAAGCTCACATTAGCAACTATTTTTACTTCCAGCCATCAGAAATTCTCCTTTATAAATTCCTAATTATCATTGCTGACTTCAGACAGATCAGGAGATCAAGATCAAATGTTTTTAGGAATTTCCTAAGGCCTTGAAGTCATGACTTTGGGCATAGACATCTGTATTCACAGTCAAGTGAAGATGGATAATGCAGATTAAATGACTTGATTAGAGGCAAATTTAGCTACGGATTTAATATTTTCAATATTTTATAAATTTAGTAATGGATATGGGGGAGAGGGGAGGTTGGGAGGAGAGTGGAGGGAGGTAAATTGTGGTTGGGATATATTGTGTGAGAGAATTTATTTTCAATAAAAATTTAAAAAGAAAATTATAATAGAGATATCTGTTGCTTTTTGTTGTTATTTTTCTTAAAATTTGGATATTTTAAGTCACATGGGGCTATATTTACACTTCCACTGAGTCCAGTGTTTTGTTTAAGATGTATTTTGCCATGGTTGTCTCATTGAGAGGATTACTTCTGCAGTGAGTGTATAAGAGGTAAGAATAATCACTGAAGAATAGTTGACTGAGCATCTATTCTATGCAAGCACTGATTTGAGTGAAGGGAATCCAATCTATTTGTTCTTATGTTAAGAACATCTCTACTTAGCATTTGTAAAGATTGCAAGGGTTTAGAGAACAATAATGTCAGAAAACAATAAAGCATAATACAAAAGCTGGTGTGGTGGTATGAAATGGAAATGGATAGCTTCTCTCTAAATCAGAAGTAGTGAGATGTTTGTGAATACTTGATAGAAAATGTCCAGATATGGAACTTCCACTCAGAAGACCAAGTATATACAAATTCTCAAGAATTTCTCAGGTGTAAAGCAGGAAGGCATTTCTTACAGACACTATATTGTCAATAAAAGGTAAAATGTTAGCAAACAATATAAGAGTAGTAAGTAGGACTGAGATCATTCATGGCCATGAAGAACACACAAGAGTTTTAAACTACTTCTTAAAATAGACAGAATTCACAGACAAATTTTAAGTGTGGAAATGGTATGATTTTTTAAAAAACACCATCACATCAGATGAATGGTGAAAATAGACCACACAGGTCCAGAAGTAGGAATAGGAAACACAAGAGAAGATCATTGAATTGGTTTCAAGATGATGATGACTTTTTTTGTAAGCAAGATTGTTGTAGAAAGTAGAGGGAGTTCATAAATATAAAAGACATTTAAGGGTAGGATCAATCAAATTTGCCAAGAGATCAAATAATTGGGACAGTGGTGTAATGAAAGGCAATAAAACATGTTACGTGTATGACCAAACACTTTGAGTTGAAAAGTCTAAAATTTGGAAGGAATATTTAGAGAAAAATCCTTTATTTCCTTTTTTAATTTAACTGTATATGAAATTTGAGATGTATGAATAGATACCCACCTAGGGATTACCAGGAAGCGATTGGACATATAAGCATTGAAGAATAAAGGTCCACAATAAAAATGTTAATGGAAGATGCATGTTTTGGCAGGTAAATGATATGTAATTGGGAAGGCATTTAGATAAAGACCATTTGAGTTAAGAATGAGAAAGACACTAAGGCAGAATAGTTAATAAAATGGAGCTAAGGAAGAACAGTCAATAAAATGGAAGGAAGAACAGAAGAGCGACTTTGAAAGACTGTAATAGTACGTTAGAGGCCAACAGTTGCTGAATACGTCAACTGGCATCAGAAAGTCAACTGAAGGGAGAATGAAAAGTGATCAGTGGGTTTTACCAGCAGCTACTTTGTTTATGAACATTTATTTACGCAACTTGCTCTAACAAATGTCCATGAGTCTACCTTCCAGTGCTTGTTGTATAATTTTCTTTTTTTATTTATTTAATATTTTTATTTTATAATTAACTTAATTTCACATATCAGCCACGCATTCCCCTGTCCTCCCTCCTCCCACCCCCAGGCCTCCCTCCAATTCACCCCCATTCCCACTTCTCCAATGCAAGGTCTCCCCTGGGGAGTCAGCCCAGCCTGGTTGACTCAGCCAAGGCAGGTCCAGTCTCCTCCTCCCTACACCAAGGCTGAAGAAAGTGTCCCAGCATAGGCCCCGGGATCCAAAAAGTCAGCCCATGCACCAAAGACAGGTCCTGGCTCCACTGCCTGGGGGTCTCCCAAACAGTTCAAGCTAATCAACTGTCTCACTTATCCAGAGGGCCTGCTCCAGTTCCATGGGGGCTCCTCAGCCACTGGTTCACAGTTCATGTGTTTCTGACTAGTTTGGCTATTTGTCCCTGTGCTTTTTCCAATCATAGTATCAATATCTCTTGCTCATACAATCCCTCCTCTCTCTTGCTGATTGGACTCCCGGAACTCCACCTGGACTGCAACTCACAATTCCAGGGAGGCTACCTTGTAAGAGGACCCTTAGAAAGACACAGGGATCACCCAACGACAGAGAAATGGTTGAGATCTACATGAGCAAACTGGGGGTGGGGGGTAATGGAGGGCAAAGGTCAGGGGAAACAGAGCTTAGGGGAGTGGGAGGTACCAGCTGGATCAAGAGCAGAGTGGGAGAACGGGGGAGGGAGATACCATGATGAATGAAGACCCCAGGGGAATAGGAAGAAGCAGAGTGCTAGAGAGATCCCCAGAAATCCACAAAGATACCTCTACTGTAAACTACTGGAAATGGTCGTGAGAGTGCCTGAGCTGAACTGCTCTAGTAATCGGATGGCTGAACACCCTGGCTGTCATGATAGAACTCTCATCCAGTGTCTGATGGAAGCAGATGCAGAGATCCACGGCCAAGATTGTTGTATAATTTTCAAGGGGCAATGACAAAATCCTAGGTTTTCTGTAGCCAATAAACTGAATTCCTTAAGGAATCTTACTATGTACGTCGTCAATGAATATACTTATTATTTTCCTTGCTTCAAAGAGCAGACTCCAATCCTGCTTCAAGTTCTTAAAACTGAAATAGCTGTCTTTCAGGAGTGTAACCCCACCTGAGTGGCCTTAAAAACGTTTGCAAGTAATACATTTTAGGTAATGGAACACATGAACAAAATAATACATATCATTACAAATGGTAAATGAAATCGGTAAAAGTAAAACTCTTTATTTTTTATCTCCAAATAAACCAAGTGGTCTTATAATATCAAACTCAACAACAGCTAAATTTACAAAAGAAGTTTATAATCAATGTCTGTCTCTAAGATTTTCTTTACAGCCACGGCTTCATTAGATGACATTTTTTTATAGTCATCAAATCTGACAATGTTTGCACATGTTTATTTTTATCAATTATGTCTCTCTGGATGCCTTTAGCAGCAAATTTCAAAATTATCATGGATTCATAATAGACACTATTGAAAGCTGGCCCATTTTCAGATGTTATCTTTGATTTTTGTGTTTGTATTATTGGTGCTCCTTGAGCATTAGTCAGAAGTATCCTTTTTAGTTAGTCATTCTCCCTTTTTCATGAACATAATAAGAGCTTGAGTTTGACTATTTGTAACGAATTGAATTTCTGCATCATTATATGGTGCTTCCCATGGCTATCGTGTGCCTTTGGTTTAAGACCCCTGAGAGTTGCTGGGCAGCAGGTTGGACAAAAGAATATACTGTGAGGTTTTTGACAAATTCAGAATTCTGGATTTTTTATTCTGAAAGACTGACTCAGATATCTCAGTAACTCTAGGAGGAAACTAAGAAATTTATGTTTTTACAACATTCATTTTGTTTTCATTTTCAACACTTCTCTGTGTGTCTCTGTTTCTCTGTCAGTTTCTGTCTTGATCTGTCTGTTTCTCTCTCTCTCTCTCTCTCTCTCTCTCTCTCTCTCTCTGTGTGTGTGTGTGTGTGTGTGTGTGTGTGTCTGTGTGTCTGTGTGTCTCTATGTGTCTCTGTGTGTGTCCGTATCTGTGCCTTTCCGTACCTGTGCCTTTCTGTGTGTGTGTGTGTGTGTACATATATACTTGCAAGTGTATTTTCCCACTGAGTCCAGATCACAGTGTCATATCCCCTAGAACTGTAGTGGCAGATTTGGTTATGAAGAATTGAACTGGGTCTTCTGTATGAGTATCAAGGCCTCCTCACCTCTTAGCCATCTCTGTAGCTCCCAGGAATATCCATTTTCTGCAATAAATTCAATGGACAGTTTATCGAAATATAAGTGATCCTGAGTCAACACAATGACATATATTGCTTCACAAAAAATAATATTCAAGTTTTGAAAGGGGAAGATGGTGAAGTCAACTTTCCTTTAAATAACAATTTTCCCATATTTGACAATAGATCATTCACTAGTAGAAAGAACTATTTTATGCACGTATCAATAAATCTTGCAGACAGGTACATAAATCTACACGTTTATTTATACATATGTTAGTTATTTCAGTTTCCAAATTATGTGTATATTATGCCATCATCTTATTCAATAGTATGTCTTATAAAACCTTGGCACGTTTTCTTGTATTAAGTAGCAATATGGGACACTCAATATAGATCTTTAAAATGTCATTTATAAGCCTAGAGTGATGGGAACAGTGGTTAAAAAAAAATACTGGTCATTAAGATAACCCTAATTTGCTTCCCAGCACCTGGACCATGGCCTCACAACCCTGTCTAACTCTAGCCATGGGATATTCAACAAATTTAGCCTCTAAGGGAACCTACATGTTACGTACACATACCTCCATACACATGCATACACATAATTAAAAGAAATAAACATAAATTTAATGAAACAAAATTTAACAAAAATAAATTTAAAAATAAATATTAAAAATAAAATATAAGCATAACAACATCAATTATCTTTCTTTGTAGTTGACTAATATACATTAACTACTATTTTGTACAACTATAATTAAACACACAAAATATGTATTTTACTATATATTTTAGTTTTAGAGGCAGTGTTGAACAATATACCAATAACATAGCTCTTAATTTTTACCACTATAAAAAGGAGAAAATTTTATTTAAGAAATAATCTTAAGATGGACTATGGCATATTACAGAAGACTATGTAAGCTAGAAAGATACAAGCTTTTAACACATGAGAAATGGCCATCTTGTATTTTTATATTTCTTTGTAGATGATTTTACCTTCCATTCTTCCTTTATTTTTTCTTTCTTCACCATTTAATTTCTCTCATTTCAAGTACCACTGTCATCTTGCTTATAGAGTCTGATCCTTTAGCAGAAGTAGTAAGTAAATAGTAGAAGGCTTTACCTAATAACCCTTGTCTCTACTGCTAAGCTGTGGTTTCCTATGGAGTCTTTTGAGATCTATTTCTCTTCCTTTGCAATATAACTGTGGCAAATGAAGCTACCCAATTGTATATATTTGGGAGTTCATGAGAATAAACCATTATCCACAGTTGTTCCCATAGAGAAATGTGCATAATCTTAAATTCCCAACTACTTTCTATCAGGTAGGTGGCAATTTATAGATTTGAATTATGGCAGGTGTAATGTCCTATGACTTCTGTAGATGTGGATAGAAGCAAAAAGAGATGGTCTCAGTAGATATTGAGACTCTACTTCCCAACACTACTTGTTAGGACCAAAATGGCTTTCATAAACCATGAGATTTGTCAGCAGTTGTGTTCACATGATGGAAGTACATACTAACAACTCATGTTGATTTATGGGTCCTGTTGTGCTGTTTTGTGGTCAACTGTGACTTTGTTCATCTTCCTGAAGTAATATAATTGCTGTTTCTGACTGCGTTTGGCAGTTATTCCTGAAGCATGGCTGGATTAGTTTCAGTCAATAGAGGAGTCGTTCCCCACCTTGGCCAGCATGTAGGCTGCTGTGACCTCTAAGGCATTGCTATCTAAAGGAAGTTCTTAGGAGGTCTTTGTTTCACCTTTGTTTAATTAACCATGATTTGGTCACAGAATTGAAAGTCTGAGCACTGGGTATTTATATATATTGGTATGTGAAATTGGAATGTTAACATTGAGCTTTGTCTCTGCTGTCAGAATTTGCTGTGATACAAATTTTCTATACTGCCAATATAATCATAGCACATCATAGGAGTTTACTAGATGATGATTTATTATTTAAATTATGTATGAATATAAGATAAAAGTCAAAGGGAAAGTTACCTTTTTACCGTATTGTCTTCCATTCTCATGTCCCTTCCAACAGTAGCAAACACATCATGCAGTTTGACAAGCATCTGGACTCTCTTAAGTAGAAAGGCAATGTGCTTCCTTGCTATGCCAAAAACTGTGTTGAGTAAGGGAGACAGCAGATTGCAGGGAAATCAGAATGGTGATTGCTGGAAGGAATAATGGCAGTATCTTCTGAATTCAGAGCTAGAATTGTTTGTAAAGCTTGATGATGCTTGGCTAAGTGACTGGACAGATATCATCTTGGGATACCCTGATACTAGTTCATCAGGAGTTCTCAAGGTTGTGGCTGCTATACTTTGAGGAGGATTTTGGCAGCACTTCTAAGCCCCAACAAATAGTTTTGATAATATATTTCACTTGCACAAAGGGGAGCTAGAAAAGAGGCCATGAGAAACAAAATTATATTTTCTTATTAAAGAGACACTGGTAACTATAATACCTGTTCAAAAATAATAGTAACAATAATAACAATCATAGCATTGAGTGTTTTCTTCAAGGAAATGTTCTTCAAGAAATGTAAGTATAATAAAAGCAAGTACTTCTGAAACTCTTCTTACAGAGAAATGCAAACGTAGAGTGCTCTGATGCAGTAAGCAGTTTCTCTTTTCTCTCAGCCTCCTCCTCCATTCCACCTCCTTCTGGTACAGAATAACAGGACTTTATTTTAGAGACAGCTGATGTTAATAAAATTAGCCAGTCACACATGGAGCATTTCTTGAGAGCCTCCGGTTGTCCATTTCCGGATCACAGCTGAGAAAGAAAACAACCTGTAGACCAATGAAAAGCACCAAGAATGCTAGGACAGCACATTTTTTTTCTAGCATCATCTCTTCTGGGAAGCATTACCCTCCTGTGCTCTTCCAGACCATTGATTCCATTCTAAACCCATAAAAAAGAGATTATAAATCAAGGGAAGGAGGTACTGCTAAAATATGGGTGGTTTATAAGTTATTTTGTGAACAAAATTGAGACCATTAGAACTCCTGAACAGTTTTCAACCTCTAATCATTTTCGCCATAACTAAATTTTTTTGTCTGCTCTAGAGAGTAGCGTGATTTTTATAGCAGTGTCATACACTAGAATTCTAAAGCCTCAAACAGGCCTTGCTAACTTATTGCTTCCTGGATGTGTACCTTACAAACATGTCCCCAGCTCCCTTCCTTTTGACATTTCCCCAGGGTATAACACTACTGTTGAGATCTATAAAAAAGTAGAGTGATATAATAAAAAGTGGCATGGGCATGAGACTGAAGTTAGTAGTCCTGGATTCCAGTCTCACTTAGATTTCAATTTATTTTTATAGCCTAAGGGTAAGATGGCTTAATGGAGATGAGTCTCAGTTTCCCTCTAATACCAAGGCAAATGTGAAGCACAAGAGTCTCATAGGATACTGCACAGAAACAATGAGATTGTGCAGGTGAAATGCTTTAAAGCTTGAAACCATTTACTTATGAATGGAAAATAATCAAATTCTCAGATTTATCTCCATTCATTATCTTACTATTTTCATATCTTTTCAGTGGTGTCCTAAACCACATTGTCTTATTCTAAATAATTTCATATATATTTATGAATACATATAAATACATATCAAATATATATGATATATTATATTTATATATTACATGTGTTGTATTTATATATTACATATGTCATTTATATTGTATATATACAAATACATATATGACATATGTGTATATATCTGATATACAAACATATTTATACATACACACACACATACACATCCTATGCATTTCCTTATTTCTTGGCTGTTTCAAGCAACAGTAGTTTCTACAGCCTAGTAACAATATTGTTTTCTGGGTAATAGCTCTTCAGTTTCTGCCTAGAGCCATGTCTTCCATGTCCTTGTCATTTCTTGTCCCAGAGGTCTTTCATAATTATATCCCTGTGCATATGATATTAATGAAATGCAAGTCATTCACTTCTGCAATTCTTTAAGTTTACACACTGGTTCAGAGTTTGAGGTACATTACCATGCCATCTAAAAATCTCTAGGCCCTGTCTCTGCTTTTTGCCCTAGAAATCGTGTATCCATGAGAACACATGGAGCCATGGTCTGACTAAGCTCAAGATGTATGTGATAACAAAGTTCCCAAACTTTGCAGACCCAAGGTATGAAAAAAGAATTAGATTTTGAAGAGCTGTTTTCGAACCTTCACATTTGGTGACTAAATCTATACCGAGCGTTGTACATCCCTGTTACAGAATCTGGGAGCTTTATTTTTCCTTTCCCCAGTTAGATTTGATTTTTATTCTCTATAATTTACAAACCTAAAAGTAAAAACTCACTTAACCTACCCATATAACCTGTCTCAGTTATGGTTTCTATTACTAGGATAAAACACTGACCAAAAGCAAGTTGGTCATCTAACAGTTTATATTAGTAAAGGAAGTCAGGGCAGGAACTCCATGTAAGAACTGAAGCAGAAGCTACAGAGGAATTCTGTTTACTGGCTTGCCTCTAGTGTCTTGCTTAGCTTGATTTCTTATACCAACCAGAACCACCTCCCCGGTGTGGTACTATTCACAGTGGGATGGTCTCTCATCTATCAGCATTAATCAAGGTTATGTCCAAAGACTTATCTACAGGCTCACCCAGAGGCCAATCTAGTGAAAGCATATTCTCAATTTAGGTTTCCTTTTCCTAAACAACTCTAAGTTGTGTCAAATTGCAATAATAATAATAATAATCTGTACATGACCCTTCCAGTTAGATTCTATTTTATCTCTGATTTAAAACATGAGAGTTACAGTTGTTCAAAGTCACACCAATATTGAAGGAGGGACTGTGTCTGCTAACCCCAAGGCTTAATTTTCTTATGCAGTAAGCCCTGTTTTCTAAAGCCCACTCGTGTTATAGGGGCAAGAAGATTACATGAGCAAATGCAATTCTTGAATTTCCTTGTGTATGTTACACCCATTCTGCTCTTGATCAGAAGGCTTCCATAAAAAAAACTAAAAACAGATGACGGGACAGAAATCGGGCTTATGTGAAAATGGAGATTTCCACAATGGCTAGGAAAGGGAAGAAATTTACCCTGAAATACAACACTCAGAGATGGTCTTGTCTATAACTTTTCCTAAGACAACTGATTTTCAAGGTTTGCACTTCTGCTCGACTACACTGACTACCCTACAATAGCTGTCAGAGATTCTATGCTTGTTATAAGCAATACTCTCATATAGTACTCAGAGGAGGGGACAGAACAGGTGTGGCATGCTGCTCGCCCTTCACTCTGGCCTGTAATTGAAACTTGCAAATCTAGATGAAGTGTGGGTGCTTAAACCCAAGGAACTACTATGTACTATAGTTTTGGATTTGGAGGACTTTGAAAATTACCAGGAGCTTCAAGTTATTGCATTCAGGCCACTTTCAGAAAAGTTTGGCCACTTATTTTATGAAGGGCATACACTTTACAATCATACCTCAGCTCCTCCGATCAAGTAATAAATGTGTGGCTTAGTTCGCCAGGGTTCACTTCTTTGTTCCCAGGTGACTACATATCATCACTCAAAGGAGCAGTTTAAGATAACATTGATGTATGAATTATTTTCCCTGACTAAAAAGCAACTATTTCCAGTCAGTTGGCACTCAGTCTTGAGTGTCTGACTGCCTTGTAGTTAAACTATTACAAAATGACATTGAAAGTGAGGAAGGATTTTTTTCTTACCCATCTTCCAAGTAACATTAGTACAAAGGTAGGAGAAAAGCAGTGGTTTAATAAATTTGAAATGGATGCTTAACAGAAATATTCACAAAACATTTAGAATAATTTGCAGTGTCAAATTTTAATGCAATCATTACCATAACTTCATCTTATATATCAATAATAAGTCCTACTCCATTTTTTGCTGGAACTAAAGTGAATGCTGCTTCCTTGACAAGGGTGAAACATTAACTCATGTTTCTGTTATATCTAGGTTGGATTGCTGATTTCATTATACACTTCCTCGGTTGTTTGCTTAGGTAGTGCATCTTGTGATATCTACAGAATATCTTCAGTTTACGACAGGTGTATAATAGCCCTATTACTATTATAAAGTTTTAATTTAAAAAAACTTATGGTAAAGAAGGGCAACTGTGATCTTTGAGGTTCAGAGTGTTGGGATTTTGGAGGAATCCTTTCACTTAGTCGCACTTCCTCAAAGGAACTATTTCAGTGATGAGATGAGAATGATTAGGAGACAATGGATCTAAGAGAAACAAAGTCCCCAAGATATAGCCTCCTGCACTCTCAGAATGCAGTGTACCACTGAGTCCCAATCACTTCAGCATTAAGTATGGATCCAAGGGTTTGATGAGTAGAATACTATAATATTCTTTGCTGTATAATAATCCTAGAAGTGTCAGTCAATTATCAACTGAAAACTTCATTTTATCTTAATTTACATTTTGAGATAGATAGGGCTCACAAAAGTGTGCCTCACACTGACTATCAACCAAGGCTGCCTTGAAATCTGATTGTTTGCCTCTACTTCCCAAGTGCTGAGAGTACAAGTTTCTTCTTAACTTTGAAGAACATTTTTTGCTGATTGTAGAACTCCACATTGACCATGTTTTTAGAGTTATTTATTTCTGTTTAAAATCTTTTTTTCTTTGATACCCTAAATATGTACTTTGATTATCTGCTAGCTTGCATCACCTATAATATGAAAATTTTCATCATTTTTATCCTCTGTCCTTTGTAGTTAGTATTTTTTCTCTGTCTCTAGTTTTCTTTCAGTGTTTTAGCAGCTTAAATTTTGTGTAACTAAAGGCTGTTTCCTTACTTTTCAGTCTGCTTACTTGTGGCTTGTTGTGTTCAGAGACTCAGAACTCTGTCTATAATTAATTTGTATAAATCCTTGGATTCTTCCAACAGATTTTCTGTCTTGCTTTCTTTCAGTGTCTAGCTGGATCTGTGTTTAAATTTTTATGGTGTTGTCCTATAGCCATAGATAACTGTATTTCAATTTTTAATTCTTCCTTCACTTCTTGTTTCAATGTGAGTAATTTATTCACTCATCTTCAAATTCACTGTTTCCTCAAATGAGATGTGTTACCTAGTAGGCTCACAGAAGAAAATCTTTATCAATGTTATGTTTCTGACTGCTTATATTTCACATTTCTTAGAGTTTTTATCTCTGTTGTCTTCTTGTAATTACTTATATGATTGTATGTGTTGTCTTTCTCTAGGAGATTTTAATAATCTAATAGGTAGATTAAGTATCTAATCATAAAGTTCGAATTCAATGGGATCCAAGAATTAGTATATCACCATGGCCTCTTCCCTTTGTTTTCCCTGGCTATTTTTCTATGCCTCCTGATGTTTGAATGTAACTCCAGCTTTCATTTTATGTGAAGGTCATTTGGTCATTATTTTGACTAGGCAGGAAGCTTCAAAGATTTGTTTTCAAGAGTCAACACCTATGCTGGATAAGACTTTTGGTGATACAGCTTCCCTTGAGTCATTCATTCTTCTACATATAACCCAATCCAGCCCATCATTTCACCAAGCTATGTTGAATAGGAGCATGTTTTAATATTTTGTTGAGACTCTCTCTAGGATAAATAAACAATATTTTATATATCCCTCTCATACAGCACTATCCTTTCAGGTTCTTGTAATCTCTCCCACTAAAAGTACCATATTTCTTGGTTACTTTCCACAATGATCAGGTCCTCTTTTAGCTCACCAAGTACTAATTTTAAATGAATGGTGTGATGGGTGCTTCAGGGTGATTCACACACCCTTCCCTGTCTTCCTATGGCTCAAGCTCCAACAAAATATACTTTATGTATTCTCCTTTCTCAGTCATACTTTGCTTACTTACCTGTCTTTTTCAAAAACTTCACACTTCAGACTTCTTTTCACTAATTTTTCTCATAAACAATGGACTTCATTGGATAAATGTAGGTCTCTCTAGGATATCAGCTTTGTAGATGAACCCTTTTCAACCACTTTCTGCAACAAATAGCAGCTAGTGCGACTTTACAGAAACCACAGATACATAGCTCACAAACAAACAAACTACAATAAAAATTTGCACTGAATTTCAGACTACAATTTCTGGAGTGTGGTTATGTCTAGGAAGGAAATAGATCTCTGAGATTTTTGAGTCTGTTGAAATATATGTTCTTGCCCACCAATTTCCAAGGCACAACTCTAGATTGATCAAAATCCACTCTACTCAGTCTAGGAATTGTTCAGCGTTGGGAGTTGGATATGGTGATGTATTGTGTAACCTAATAAATTTGCCTGAGGATCAGAGGACAGAGTTAGCCACTAGATTAGACATAGAGGTCAGGCAGTGGTAGCACACATCTTTAATTCCAGCACTTGAGATCTCATGCCTTTGCTTGGGAAGCACACACACCTTTAATCCCAGGAAGTAATACGGCAGGACAGAGAAAGGTATATAAGGCATGAGGAAACAGGAACTCACTCTCTTAAGGCTGAGGATTTTGTAGAGGTAAGAACTAGTGACTGGCTGTTCTGCTTCTCTGATCTTTCAGCTTTCACTTTCATATCTGGCTCTGGGTTTGTTTGTTTGTTTGTTTTTTGTTTTTTGTTTTTTGTTTTTGTTTTTAATTAAAAGACCATCTAAGATTTGAACAACAGTTGGGGACAAGGAATATGACAGAGGTACAGTTCCCGCAGTACTGCAGTTTGACTGATGATCCCCATCTAAGGACCTGACACTGACCACTTCCTCACCTCCATTCTACCTAGCAAACAAATATTTACTCTTTCACAGGTATTTCAGAGAAATAATATTTACCTTATGATATCTAAAAGTATCCAACTTTCTTCTGTAGAATTTCAAGAATGGATACAGAGGAGGACAGTAGTACCTAAAAGGACTTCATACATTCCCACTTCCCAAGCAATGTGAGGCAGTGAGGCTGTCAGTTCTGTTCATACTCTTACATGTATGGACCTCTGAATTTATATAGCTTTATGTGGCAATGTTAACTATTTCACCAGTGAATAAAATTATACACAAGTCATGTTTTTTTCTTCTAATATGTTAGATTTTTTTAAAGTATAGATTTTCCAAAATTTTCTATCATGTGCGTACCAAAATTAAATCAAGGTAAAATGTAAAATATCCATTTACAACATTTTTCTCTTAACAATATAAGAAGAGGTGTCTCACAATCCTTGCCTTCTTGCTACCTTAGTAAAGAACCTGGAAGTACACATCCAATTTTTATCTATCAGATTGCTTTATTAATAATGTGTTCTACGAAGTATGCCTATATAACAAATATGTTAATTCCAATCACAAAATTTCTTCAATGGCAAGTCCCTCCTTTGTTTGAAGTGGTACCAAACTCTGGTAATGCTGCCAGTGGGCTTGGTATGTTTAAATTTTATCTTATGTATTTGACACAACTTTGTTTTGAACAAGCCTTGCAAGAAGCTCCGTGTCTGACAATTTTTTTTTTTTTTTTTTTTGGTTTTTCGAGACAGGGTTTCTCTGTGTAGCTTTGCGCCTTTCCTGGAACTCACTTGGTAGTCCAGGCTGGCCTCGAACTCACAGAGATCCGCCTGGCTCTGCCTCCTGAGTGCTGGGATTAAAGGCGTGCGCCACCACCACCCGGCCTGACAATTTTTCTTTAAAATTCAAACTCACTTTTTAAAAGTTCTTTGCCTTTCCCCTTATTGAGAATTTGGGGAATGTTTATTGTCCAAAAGTTTTGTGTGACTTTTGCCAAATAGCTGCAAGGAAATCAATGTATTTTTATATGTTGAATTTTCAGTATAAATTATTATTTTTGTTTTGCTTGTTTCTGAGATGTTTAACTTTAGCTGAAAAATAATTCACACCAATGAAAAGCAACAACACCCCCCACAAAAAGTGAATTGATTCTGTTGAGTCTGTCATCGGATTTTAGGTTTAGACTTCTTATTTCAAAAGCAGTATACCATTTCTCCTTTTACAGATATTACCTTTCCAAAAAGCATAACTATATATACACTCATATATTTTTAGAAATAAGGTTTTTATATGTAAAAACCAAAGAGAAAAACACATTCTACTACATTTAATCACTAACACACCCCCCCAGGGCTACTGTGACACAAATTTTCAGTTTCATTAGCATCTGAAAGATGTGTTTCAGGCACATCTGAGCTGTAGGTTGGCATGCAGTCACTCACAGGGCATGGATGTGTAAATAATGTAATCACATGTTCAATTTTACATTATATATGAAAATTACTTCTTAAGCAGAAAGCCTATTAGGAACGAGGTTGGATGTATTTTTAATGCTTCTATTTATTCTTCTGAAACATTTGGCACCACAAGGAGAACAGACAAGAAAATTCAAATATGGCAAATGTCATCTTCACCAGCTAAACTTGGTGGCAAAAATACAAAAGCCTAGTGAAGGAAATTATTGTGTATAGGTGGTCCAAGGGAGAACTAAAGTGAAAATACCTCTCTATATGAGACAGGGATGAGAGGGGTTGGAAAGACATGAACCTAGAGCAGATATAAACTCCAATGCAGGACCCTTGCCTGGACTGGAAAGGATGTGACAGATCATGGCTACCGTACAGATCATGGCTACTGAAATGAACTAAGATCAGTAAAAATGAATCTCATGGCTGAGAGAAGGAAACACTTTGTACTATAGCGCAGCACACAGAGCAGGCATGGAAGAACCGCATGCCCCTGTCAAGCTGTACTTGGAGTTAGTGTAGTTCTTAGAAGATACAACATTGATGTGAGGCACAGCACACTGACGTGAGGCACAGCAAGAGCAAAGAAACTGCACACCTTGCATCTACAGATAAGAACATCCATGGAGGAATGCACTGTGAACATTTTCTCCTCTTTGTCCTTTCCCACAGAGACTGTTTGTATTTGGTAGTTCGAAAGTAAGAGGGAACAATTTTAATTTAAATATAACATTAAAAATGAGTAAACACAGCAATCAGAAGCTGCATTAGGGAAAGAAAGATGGGAAAGATTATCAGAAAATATAGCCATTAAGTGTGTATATGTGCAAAAATCGAATTACCATCATTAATTTTGTGTATTAATTTTTTAATTACATGAAGCAATCGTAACTATGGAAGAAAGCCAAACTCAGAGGAAATCAGGAAGGGTGATGCAGAGAACCGAGGCTCTGGCCAGGCAAAACCAAATGTTGTGAAGAAGCTTGTACAACCAAAGAAAGAAAGATAGAAAGATCCACCAAAGAAAATGCAGAGCCAGTTACAGCGATGAGGGTCAAAAGAAAATGATCGGGAAAAGGAGGGCCCGCTGGTATAAAATTTTGAACTCTAATGGTAGAAGTGAGAAGGAAAAGCACACGGAAGCAGAAGTAGGGAAAATGTTGAGGAAAACAGCTACTTGAGACAGAAGATGACTTTCTTTGAATGACTAAGGAGAAGTCAACTGAAAACAGAAGTATAAAGCAGGAAACAATGGCTAATTATGCAATTCAAACACTGTTACTTGAAACAAAAAGAACTTTATATCAATTAACTGAATGTGCGTGAGATATTCCAGAGACAATTGCACTTTAAATATAAAGATACGATAGGAAGATCAAGAGACTTGCAAGGAAAATTGATGCGATTGTGGATAGCTTGTGTATTGTAAGTCAGTGCAGAGGCAGTCAGTAATATCTGCAAGGAAAACTGTCCAGGATTGGGAGCGTAAACACAGATTGCAAGGTTTTTTTTTTTTTTTTTTTTTTTGTATCCCTAATAAACCCTTACAACAGTTTCAAATATAAAGTACATGAACAAATACTGCTTATAACACCAGGTATCCCTAGAAGTGTAAGCCATGTAACCAGCAGCTCGGAACAGAAACTTGTATGTGGGAATTAATGACTAAATCAAAACACGTGCTAATTATCTGCAGGTGTACAAATGACATGGATGGTAAAAATGAAGAAAAAAAACAACGTAGAATAAGTATTTTCAGTGCCTCCTGTCCAAGAGGAGGAATCCAAGATGTCACCAAAAACAGAAATTAAAGGGGTAACTTACAATTATTGTCACATGCCACATACCAGTGTCCGCATCAACAGAGATAGTGCATTCCATGCATCCCTGTAAGGGTATCAGCATTGGATACATAGTATCTGTTCTAATTCTGGTGAATACATTCAGTGATATTTATGCAAGGACAAGAATGTAGCCATGCATTAATCAGAATGGACCCTACTGGTGTACAAAAAGTCTGTTCTAGAGTGAGGACTAATATCACTTAGGATCGATGGGTGATGGGGAGTTAAGTATTCAGTTTGTGTTGCTCATTCTGAGGAACAAAGAGGTTGCTGCCAGAAGAAACAACAAGCTACACATATTATATTAGGAAACTCACAAGATCTAAATAAGAAAAAAATCTCTCTACATTTCCTAATGGTCAGAAAAGAAAAACAGCAGTAATAAGATATATCTCATAATGCAGTACTTATGTGTGTTAAAAACAATAGATATACAACAGAAAGAACCATAAAATTTAATATCAAGTTAAAAAGAATGAAAATTCATGTAAGTTATTTGTCGGTATAATGAAGAGAAAGCCTATTTTTTAGAGCAAAATATGTATATAGAATAAAATTACTAAGAAAATACATATCATAATTAAGAATTTGAAAACAAAGACTTAACAAATGTTTCACCAATTAAATGCAAAGGAAAAGTAAGGAGTTAAAATTTTCAAGTTGGATGAGCTAAAACATATATGAAAGACACACAGAGAAATAAGGAAAAACACAACCACAAATTATCATACTTATGAAGGTCATGAAGAAAACAGCAAAGCTGAGATATTCGAGAATGGAGAAAACAAACAAAAGAAAGGAAAACAAAGAAAAATTGTGTCCCAAACATAAATATATAAAGTAGGAAAACATAGAGAAGTATAAAATTCCAAAAGAGATTATGACTGATTTGGCCAATGTGTCCTTTAAACAAGAATCATCACACCAGACAACTCACTATCCTTTCACACAAGAACATTTGTAAATTCAACTTTAATTGGCGTTAAAATACGTATTTAGGAATATATATATATATATATTATATATGCATATGTGTGTATGATAACAGATAATGAAATAGGAGACGATGAAAGAGAATGAGGAGAGGTTTGTGAGAGGGCTGGGAGTGGGGCAACAGAAGAGGAAATAATAGACTCATAATTGCAAAAAGAAAACATTAATAGAAATTGATAAAGATATCATATGAAGTAAAATGGATGGAATTTAGAAAATAATGCCATATAATGAGGAAAATGTATATATAAATGATTGTGTTCTTTGTAAAGAAAAATAATAACTCCTTTCTGTTTATATGAAAATTTCAGTTATGTACATTATAATAACCCAAGTGGAGTAGGTTTGTTAGAAACTATTACCTGATTCTTAATGGTAGAGACTTGAAATAATAAAAATCTACATAATAAAACATTATATTCCAAGAAGATATTTTTATTTATTTATTATTTTTTGCATTGCAGAGGATCAGTTCCAAAGAATTGTGATGCTAGATGCATACTCTCTCATTTATTTACAACATTAGCTCAGGATAAAATATAAACTTCTTTTATCTAAAATGCACACACATTTTCTTTTTGAGTTAGCGTCTCACTATGTAGTTGCCAGGTCCTGCCCAACTATTGAACAGTCTTGAAGGGAGGAGTGAGGATTAAGAAATATAATAGATATGAAAAATAGAGATGTTAAGAGCTGGGCAGTGGTGGTGCACCCCTTTAATCCCAGCACTCAGGAGGCAGAGCCAGGTATATCTCTGTGAGTTCAAGGCCAGCCTGGTCTACAGAGCAAGATCCAGGACAGACATCAAAACTACACAGATAAATCCTGTGTCAAAAAAAACAAAACAAAACAAAGAAAGAGAAAACAAAAAGAAAAATAGAGACATAAAGAAAAAGACAGAGACACAGAATAACATTGGGAGGGCTTTTGGTCAATACCACAGTCATCCTGAGCTTATTCTTCATGGACTTTTTATACACCAGCAAGGGGAGAGGCAAAAGACCTCCCCCTCTCAAGGACACTATGGTTCAAGGTACAAAGTACAGACAAGTGTAAACAATTCCTTAGTTTTCAAAACTTCTAGTAGCCACACCTTACAGCAAAACATCCTGTCATTGGACCTTGAAGTATAAGACACCTGGTAACTATGCCTTTGGTCAAAACATTCTATTATGCAGTCTTGCAAGGCAAAACAAGCTCGGACTCTCTAACCCTGAGACAAGATAGAATAAGGTCACACTATGGAGTCTCTGTGGGCCCCCACATACAGTCCCAGCTGCTTTTAAACTCATGAGTCTAATGCCTCTACAATGTAAAAGCTGAAATTATAGCTCGATGTCACCATTCAAAGCAAGCACATTGTAATAAACAAAATGGAAAACTTTCTTCAATGTCATTTATACTATTCATAGCTACATAAAAGTAAGTTAAAAGGAAGAGACTGACAATACAGTTAATTTTATAAGGATTTCAAATTTGTAACAGTGTTATACATTAATCACAATTATACATAAAATTATATATATATATACTTATGTTAATATTTTAAAGGTAAACAACTGAATTGATATTATTCACGTATCACCCATTAAAGTAATAATATATACTTAAATGTTTAGAAGATCATTATGTAAATAAATTTGAAAGGTATAGACTTTACATAGATTATAGTCTTAATGTTATTCCAGTGAGGTGACATAACAGTGAAATCAGCTCAGGTGATGAACTGAGCACTTCCTATTTTCATTTTAAACTTTTTCACTGCAGATTTCAAGAATGATTCCACATCTATTCTGTGCTATAGGGCAGTGTGGATACTTTTCATTGCTATGACACACTTTTGCTTTGTCCCATCAGCTCACATTTCTGAAGATAAATGGAGATGGTGCAAAATAAACCTGGATTCTCGTACCCATGCATTTGAGCTTCAGCTCTTCCAAGGGGGTAGTAAATTGTCATGTGGAAGACAGCCCGAAAGGAAGTGTGTTCCAGTGGATAGAATTAAACACGGTAATGACAAGTACATGAATTATACTCCTAATGTAGTAACTTACTTTCTGCTCAACTTTGAAAAAGTAATTTAACTTATGTGTTTCAGGTCCCATTAAATTGATGGTAATAATCTTTCTTTGTTAACAAAGTGCTTTGAAATCACCGTGTGACAAGCAATATATTACCACAAAGTATTCTTATTTCACCCTGCATTGTAACCTCTCAGGAAAGGGGTCTATGCATCATTGTGAGTATTTCAATGTACAATGTTGGCCAAAAAAAAAAAAAGGAGGAAATGATTGAGAATGGCTTGGAAATACTATAATGTTCTCTGTAAGTCAGTGTTATGAACTTACCTTGAGTGTTGAATTGACTAATTGTACATTTGCATCAATGGAATGATAAATGTAAGAAACTTTCAAAAAAAGAAATAATGAGCCCTTGTTTTTGAAGGAGGCAGGGAAATATAGACCATAGTATGAAGGTAGATAATACTTCATGCAAAGCAACAGAATTGCCAGAAATCCTTGTAAGGGAATAGGAAGGACTATTTCCTTGTAATCTAATTTTTAATTAAATGCATTTTCTATGGATGTTGAATGTGCATGGGTGCCCGTGTGTGGAGGTCACAAGTTGATGCAAGAGGTTGGTTATCTCCTTGTACCATGTGTGTCACAGAGATTGAACTCATGTCATCAGGCTTAACAGCAAGTGCCTTTACCTGCTGAGCCATCTCAAGAGCTCGAGAAGTCCTATTTCTATCCCATGAGCAGGTAAAGGTTGATTGAGGGACATGTAATCACAACAAATGGTGTTAGGATTTTATCAAGATAGCACCCAGGCTATTGTAACAGTAATTGTCCAAGTAGTAGCAGAAAAAAGATATATAAATGATTTAGAGAAATACTGAAACATGGGAGGTCTTAGGATTTGCATGCATACATACTTGAGGTCAGTAGCTAATAAACTAGTAAACTGGGCTTCTTTAGGACATGAATGGCCATGACATGAAGTCAGATTCTTTATGTAGTCAGTGGTTGTTCTGTTGCCTGCCTAGTAGAGAATGCCTGTATGTACTCCATAAAAGCATGAAGCTAGACAGATATTTCCAAGTTCATCTTGAATTCTTGGTGTTTCAGTTTTAAGTGGGAACAAATGAAAGACTAAAGCAAAAGTATTTATTATACAGAAGAGCATAGGTTCACCAAGACAAGATAATTATCTGATGAAGATTTATAAACTCTCATAGCCTATGTGACTCTTTTTACACTTTTGCATCTTCTTTCTTGAAAAATCAAAAGATTATAGGATTTGTGTGTGTGTGTGTGTGTGTGTGTGTGTGTGTGTGTGTGTGTGTGTCATGTGTGTATTTGTGTGTGTCTTGTTAAGAAAACTGGATCCATAATCAAAAATCTGTCTCACTGGATCCTCATGAGGCTAAAGTTTTGGGAACTAGCACTTCATTCCCCTTTGTTTGTAGATGCCCTATAGTATGGGTGATATAGGTTTATAGGGGTCTTAGAGTGCAGAACGCATAGATTTGTGGGTGTCCAACAATTTTGAAGGCATATATTTGTGGGTGTCCTACACAGTAGAAAGTATAGAGTTTATGACAGTCTTACAATTTGGAAGGTATAAATTTATGGGTATTTTATGGTTGTGTAATGTATGAATTTGTGGATGTCCTATGGAGTGGAAGGCATAGGTCTGTGGATATTCTACAGTGTGAACTTAATAGCTTTGTGTGTGTACTACAGTATGGAAGGCATAGTTTGTGGGTGTCCTACAGTGTGAAGATACAGGAGAGTGAATTCAGGTGAATTTGGTTATGTAGTCAACTTGTCTTTACTATTGATGAAATGCAGATAATTTTTACCTCAAACATGATGCGGAAATAAAATATGATAACCTTTTACATGATTGTTTGGAAAATGTAAGCAAGATAGTCTGTACTTCAAGGTCATCTCAGCTACACAGCCAGTTTGAGGCCAGCTTGACCTACCTGAGTTCTTATCTCAAAACCAACAAGAACTGTGTAAATAAGAAAGGAAACTCAAAGCCAGCTAAGACAGGTAAATGTGAGATGGCCTACAGAAAGGCTAATGACAAAAGACAGCTAAGTTCAGCCAATAAGTGGTTTGTCCATTATCAAAAAGAAGATTGTGTGTTGTACTTGTCCTAATTTGAGTACTAGTAAGTAAATGGTAAGAATTCATGCAATTATCTACATGTATTGCTACAATGACTAGAGTCACTTCATTCTTTTGGTGAGAAAGCTATTGAGATAGCTCAAAGAACATCACCCACTTTTGTACCCACCTTCCTTTCCACCACACTTCTCACTAGTTGTATTGTTAAAACACAACAACACTGCACTGACCATTTAGAGGTTGATTTAGTCACCAAGTACTTAAATGCTCAATCTCCTCTGGTTAATATAATGATTGAAATAATAAGATGCAGCAGTTTCACACAAGTGAATCATATGAGCCATTTAGTGCTAATGTAGGCTTTAGTTATCAACATCTAAATAGTAAGTTTCATTAAACTCCCTATCCTTCCAAGATTTGATTCTACCATTTACATTTCTATGGCAGAAAATTTTAAATAACATTGTGATAAAATGAAGTAGATCCATCCGAAATTTCTTTAAAACAATGGACAAAGTTAACTATTAGATTGTCTATTGCACATTATTCCTAACTTCATCTTGACCCTTATACATAGATACAGGTACACAGGTGCACATACACATACTTGCAAATGTACATGTGTGCACAAATACACACCAAAGACACATACATCAAAAAATAAGTAAATAAAAATAAAGTAATAAAAATATAAGCTGAAGGAGTGTATTGTTTTTAACCCCTGCTTAGATAAGATGAAAGCCTATGTGTTCCTTTAGCATATCTTGCACACAAACAGAGTCCATGACAGAGGAAAGAGACAGGTGGATACTTTAGTTTAAATAAGACCATTAGAATTATAAAACATACAAGCTCCTTAGAAGATACAGAGGGTAGTTCCCTCTTTCATCATACACATAGTACACCATCTACACAAGACAGGTTTCAGTGAATCAAAATATATTGACATGAGTTGTACTCCATCCATGCATCCCTGGTGCTGTGGAATAATGCTTTTGTACACTGGTTTAATAAAATGCTGATTGGCCAGTAGCCAGGCAGGAAGTATAAGCAGGATAAACAGACAAGGAGAATTCTGGGAAGAGAAAGCCTGAGTGAGGAGACACCAGCCCGCTGTCCAGGAAGCAGCATGTAGTGGCACACAGGTAAAGTCATGGAACTCATGGCAACATATAGATTAACAGAAATGTGCTGAGTTTAAGTGTAAGAGCTAGTCAGTAGTAAACTTGAACTAATGGCTGAGCAGTTTTAATTAATATAAGCTTCTGTGTGTTTACTTGGATCTGAGCATCTGTGGACCAGGCAGGACACAGGAAAACACCAGCTACAAATGGCACCCAATGTGGGACTTGAGTTTCCACCTGTAACCTGAAAATACTTAATACATGATATTAAACGGAGCCAAAAACAGGTTCCTGCTTCATGTCTCATGTGGGCGGCAAGATGCTGCAGCTTTTAGGCTTGAAAGCAGCATGGCGTATTTCCATTGAGTTACACAGAGGTTTCTGCACAACATGGTGTATGGTGGATGTAGCTTGTGCTACTAAAAAAAAAAAAAAAAAAAAAAAAAAAGGTTTCTGGGCTGCATGCTGTTTTAATGGAAGCATAGACCCACTGCTTCTCAGAGTCGGCAGTGAGCATGGTTCCTAGAGCTGGCTGTAAACGTACTCCTGGCATGTTGGAAAGCTGTGGTGGGTGGAGCCAGCAGCCAAAGCTGCCATTTGAATACTTGCAGTACTGCAGTTTAAAGCAACAGATTCACAATAAACAGATTCAGAATGGATAACCACTAAACAGTTTACAGTGTGTGTAAAAATGTACATAGGTTTCGAAGAGAAAAGAAAATGAATATAGACAGTTCTATAAAGAAATAGTTTTAAAAATAAAGCTTTTTAAAGAGACAGTAAAAGTAATATAAAAAATAAGCCACATAAACATGGAAATCACACAGAGAGTCTGCATTTTATTGTCTTTGGGATTTTTAAGTACAGAAAGACATTTGATTTTAAAAGCTGTTGAGTTAAGCCAATATATATATTAAAGGTATCTGGACTTGAAATTTTATTTCTAAGTATACACTACTTTGGAAAAGATGTTCTGCTTTTGTTTCCACAGAAGATGAGAACCTGTGGGTTGCTTCCAGGCTAATGTGGTTTGATCAAGGAAGACCCCCTGAGAGGCCCAGATGACCCAACATCCAAAAACAGCTTCAAGGCAACTGGCTCAGAGAATACAGCATCACAGACTACTCCAATCAGGACTTTACCATAATAATTAATTTTCTCAGGATCCCCGTAAGAATGCAGCATCTTCAATCAGCAGGAAGTATCCTAGAAAACTACACCCACATTCCCAAAAAATAGATTATGGATGTTTGTCTATGTTTAGATTGTTGGTTACAAATGGTTATTGGTCATAGTCAATCTATTTCTAAAAGAAGAAAGAGGGATATAATGTGGAAATATAGGATATAGATATGATAAGATAAAAGGGTGGATTGTTAGACTTTTAAAGAGCAACTTGTTTAAAATGTTTTACATTGGTATAGATTTTAGTTTATTGATACAAATTTAAAGTTAATTTTGTTACACTGTATGTATATTTCTACTCTTGATCAAGTATTTTGTTTATCTAACTCATTTGAGATTGTAGTGTAGAGTTGAGAAATACAGATTAATAATTAGTCATCAATGATATTCAAACTTATAGTCATGTTAAGTTTTCTAGGTATACATAGATATAATCCAATTAGGTAGGTCATCTTCAAACATCCCAAAGACCTACAGAATACAGCATTTAAAATGTTTTAAAAACTTAGATTTTCTGGACAATGAGACACATCTGCTCCTGGCATCACCAATCTACTTCAGAGAAGATAATGGGCATTGAAGAAATTTATTATGAACTTTGCTTTCTTTGTGGTAAAAGTTAGCCACTAGGTAAAAAAAGTGCCCTTGAGTTGACTGCTTGATGATATGTTATATAAACTAGACATGCAGGATCCATAAGAAGATGACCACTGGCCAGGCGGTGGTGGCACACACCTTTAATCCCAGCACTCGGGAGGCAGAGGCAGGCAGATGTCTGTGAGTTCAAGGCCAGCCTGGTCTACAAAGTGAGTTTCAGGAAAGGCACAAAGCTATACAGAGAAACCCTGTCTCGAAAAACCAAAAAAAAAAAAAAAAAAAAAAAAAAAAAAAGAAAGAAAAGAAAAAAAGGTGGACCACTGAACTTTGCAAGGTGAGATGGTACTTCAGGTTCCTGCTTCACAGAAGAGACTGTCAGTCATTCTACAGGACACAGTGTATCTAGAGTTTTTCCTGCCTGGCCCACAGTCAGGACAAATCTTTCTCACCTGCCAGCCCCACAGCCACTCAAACACAACCAAGTAAACACAGAGACTTATATTGGTTACAAACTGTATGGCCGTGGCAGGCTTCTTGCTAACTGTTCTTACAGCTTAAATTAATCCATTTTCATTAATCTATACCTTGCCACATGGCTCGTGGCTTACCAGCATCTTCACATGCCGTCTCTCATCGTGGCGGTCGGCAGTGTCTCTCTCTCTCAGCCTTCCACTTCCCAGCTTTATTCTCCTCCTTGCCCCGCCTATACTTCCTGCCTAGCCAATGGCCAATCAGTGTTTTATTGATTAATCGGCAACACATTTGCCGTACATCCCACAGCAACACAGAGAAAAAAAATGACTGAGAGACTAGGCCTATAGCTGAAGATGGATGCCCCAGTGTTACAGAGGAACTTTAGGGAACTGTCTAGGCAGGCAGTTTTCTCTGTCATTTTCAGAATTTTGGAAATTGCTTATAATGCATTTCCTGTTTACTTGGGTAATATATCCTTCTGAGGTCTTTGATGTAGTTGAAGACTAGATAGTTATATTTTTCCTTGGTTAAGATAAAAGATAAGTTAGATATGAAACCTTAGACTCACAAATATAGGATATATAGAATATTTTCTTTAATTTTGCCAAATACAAATAGACTAGATATTATAACTATAATTCTTGCTTGATAACTGTTTCGTTACATATAATTTTACTATGTTAAAGTTAAAACTTTCCTTTTTAATTAAACAGAAAAGGAGAAATGCTGTGGAATAATGCTTTTGTACATTAGTTTATTAACATGCTGATTGGCCAGTAGCCAGGCAGGAAATATAAGCAGGATAAGCAGACAAGGAGAATTCTGGGAAGAGGAAGGCTGAGCGAGGAGACACCAGCCCACTGTCCAGGGAGCAGCATGTAATGACACAGAGGTAAAGCCACAGAACACGTGGAGACATTTAGATTAACAGAAATGGGCTGAGTTTAAGTGTAAGATCTAGTCAGTAGTAAGCCTAAGCTAATGGCTGAGCAGTTTTAACTAATATAAGCTTCTGTGTGTTTACTTGGATCTGAGCACCTGCGGACCAGGCAGGAAACAGGAAAACTCCAGCAACACCCTTGGGTTTTGCTTCCTAGATTTATTAACAGCCCTTTCTAAGTTGTGAGCACTTCTCTATTCATCAGAAGGAAAATCAGCCCAAAGAAAATAAAATAATTATGAACTGAGTGAAAGACAGAAAAAGAGACTTACTTTAATATTCTCAAAAAAAAAAAATCCTAGGACCAAACTATTTGAACAGAAAAATTAGAATAGGTTAATACAGTTGGATTTCACTGAGAATAAACATTTTCTCAATGAAGAGAGCATCACTAAAAAAATTTTGTTGACCCTGGTGGTGCAAGCCTGTGATTCCAGCTGCTTAAGAGGCTGAGGTAGGACAACTACTTAATATATATGGACAATACATATATTATTAATGAATACATAAGATAAAGGGTCAGTTGCATAAGGTGCATTTGCCTTTTCATATCCCCTTTTATTCTGCTTAATTTTCCGTGATCATTCACAAAAGTAAGGGAATCACTGGGTTGTGACACAGGTGATTAAAAAGGACTTAAATAAATGTTGCAATGAGGAAGACTACATGGTGAAATCTGGAGGCCCCCAGCATGTGCTGCTGCCCAGCCTCATTGAGGTACATCATATTCCTAGCATGTGTACACAGCTCTCAACTCTACTATTTTCTAAATCCTAAATACTGTTTAGAGTTCTCATCCCATTTCCATTATATACATGTAACTTATCAAATCATCAGCCACTTGAGATAAAACTCAATCCTGAACTCCTCTCTCTGTGCTAATGAGGATTGGGACTGAATGCATAACCTTGTTCTGTGTAGCTTCCTATTGCCATAAAGAGCAAGATGAACCACAAAAAGGTGGGGTGTATTTCATCTTATAGTTTATAGTAAATCATGAATGGAAGTAAGAACAGGCAGGAACTCCAGCAGGACCATAGAAGCATGTCACTTACCGGCTTGCTTTCTAAGGCTTGCTTTCTACGGTTTACTCTTTTAGACAACCAGAACCATCTTACTAAGGGTGGCACTACGCACTGTGTTCTAGGCTTTCCCATAGCAATCATTAATCAAGAAAATCTAATGCAGGCATTTTCTCAGTGGAGCTTCCCTCTTCACAGATGACTCTACCTTACATCAAGTTGACAAGAAAACTCAACTAGTACAACCTTCAAACACAAGATCAATTCCTCTGCTATAGATGCTTCCTCACCAAACATAAATTCAAGTTTGTTTTATTATGAATAAAAAAAGATATACCTGTGGTCCTGCCACTCAGAAATTTACGTATCTTTAGGGGCTCTGTCAGAATTCACGAGCAAACACTGAATATCGTCCAAGGCACCCTTTATCAGTCCTACCTCTCAGGAACTTACAAAGGTCTTAGAAGATCCGTAACGAATCAACAACACATGATGAAGAACACATACAAATCCATCATTTATTGCACAACAATCACGGTGAGGACTGGTGAACCTCAGGGAATCTATGGCCTGTGACTTCAGCTTTTGGTGACAAAAGTCTGAGCTAGTCTCTGAGTAGTGGCATTCCCTTGACTCTTTTTAGAAAGTAAATAACTGTAGTCACAGCTAAAATACATAAAGAATAAGCAGAAAGAAATATATTTTAAATTAATATTCAAATGATTTTGAAACATTCAAGTTGAGCTACTGTGAGCATCAGTAATTACACCAAAAAATGAGTAAATGTTATAATTATAACTGCAGTAAAAATTATCCAGCACTTTCAGGAAGGAGTGCTGCACAGAATACTGATCAGCAGGCATGGGACTTCTCTTCAGGGCAGAAGAAGCATGGAAAAGCCTTCAGTTCATTCCCATTGTGTGTTTTCCAGCAGTTGAGCAAAAGAACTATGAAACTAGCAACTCTGGGGGTACTGGCCCTACTGTTTACTTCATAGGTAATAATTTTTATATGAATGCATTTCCTAGATTATGCCATAGAGATTAAAAGTGGTCCCCACAGCCCTCTATACTTCGCAGTTCAGACCACTTGGCTATGGAAGTTTGGGTGAGGATTACTGCTTTCAGTTATGAGCCCCAACACAATTCTAAATTCATGTTAATCATATCATATACACTATGGCTAGGATGGTAAATGTTGCTGTGTAATAGCTATACGGGTCAAAGGCTCCACTGGTGTCTGGCTTCTTGCATCTGTACTCTTCTTCCTCCCTCAGATGGTTATTTTCTGAATCCCCAGATGTGTCTCACTGAAACCAGGATTTGTCATTCTAGATTCTCCTAAATTGGAGCCTAGAAACATGTAATGATTTTCCTAACATGCCCTCTAATATTATCAATGGTTATCAAAGTACTGCTTACATGCCCTCCATTCCTCTAACAATATAACTAACACACATTACTCCCTTAAATTCTGCAAATATACAACTGAGTCTAGGATAGCCATGCATTTGACCAAGCTATTATTCTATGAAAACTTGATGCATGTGTAAGCAAAGCTTTATTCTATTGTTTCCGCTATTTTATCATCTGACTTGTTAAACCCACCTTATCAGTCCAGCATGGATTTCAAGTTCTTTAGAAAAAAAATTTCATAAATATTCTGGAGTCCCCAGACTACCTACGAAGTGCAGTGTGAGTGAAGTTGAATACAATTTTTTTGAGTGAATAAATGGGAAAATATGTTTTTTAAATACTACGTCACAGAACAGCAGAGGATGGGGGATTCCTGAAAATTTTAATATCTAATAGCAAACATTGACAGATTAAAAAAAAAATTCTTTTCATATTTCACAATTCTTTTGCTGATTTAATACAGCCTAACTGTAACATTTACTTATTTTCTTTGGAATGTTAGTGGTGCTTATAAACTAAGGAAAGAAAGGAGAAAATATACAAGTAAACACTCAAATAAGCAGGAATATTTAAGATTTTGTTATATATGTTGTGTGTCACTGGTTTATTGATAATTCTAAATTATGGAGTAGGATATGGAAGAAAATCTCTATCCATTGGTTTTAACACCATTAGGCTAAATATCTATTTTTCTCTATGTTTAATGACATCTTATACAGAAAACTTAATTTTCTCACTGACCAGCTATAAAATCTCAAGCCAGTTTAAAATTTTAATCTTAAACTGTGTTTATATCCTTTTTCTTTCTTCTCTCCAATTCAACGGCATTCAGAAGCTATGCTGGAAGCAAGTCGAGAAAAAAAAGTTATATTTTGATTTTGCTAAAGTTCAGCCCATTCTATTGAGGCTACTTCAACTAGGTAGAAGTTCTTTAATTAGACTGTGAACCAATATGGTGTATCTTTCCATAAAAAAAAATACTCTGCCTCTAAAAATATCTCTTCCATTCTAGCAACAAAGTCCAATTCTTCTCTGGATCTTACCATTTCTTTCTAATTCTCTATTCTGTTCAGATGGGCACAGAGGGAACTCTCATGTGTGATGCCTACAAAGACCTCTATGTTGTGGGAATGAAAACGAACAAATATTTACCACTTTTCTTTTGACTTTTTTCTCCACCTCTTGGAAGACCTTAGTGATTGTCTCTCATCCAGAACAACACTCTTTTGTAGCCTTACCTTGATTTTTTCCACTACATTATTGTCTAGTCTTTGCATATAGAGAAGCCAGAAATTTGTCCTGCAAGGATCCATTCATATCTTTCCTTTCATGTGTGTGTGTGTGTGTGTGTGTGTGTGTGTGTGTGTGTGTGTGTGTGTGTGTTTGTCTTTGGCTTGGGATGTCTTTGATCTGCTTGGGAACACTTCCTTGGTACTTTGGGTTCTAGCCTTAGACAACACTGATCACACCTAAAATCCAGTTGTGTAACAACTATAATGTTTTCCTTCCACCCTCATCTCCTAGAACAGTGCATGGTCTCTGTAATTTCCCATCTGATAAAAACTGTAAGATGATCTTTTGTTATAATATCTGATTGCTGTCCTGGCTTCTGGAGTTACTTTAAGAGAGATGAAATCATTTTATTTGTCACTCATTGAGAATGCATTTCATCCTAACATACATTCATGCTAATGAAATAAAGTTTGCAAAGCTCCTAAGGATGGCAGAATGGTTGTCAGGAGAATGTAATATGTTAGTAGGCTGCTGCTGAACTCCACTGTGGAGCTAACCTTACTACCTATTGTCTCCATGGAGTTAGAAGGTCTGAATATTGTGTTAACTCTCAATGATCCATAATTTAATAAATGTTCTTATGTAAAAAAAAATTATTTATAAGCACAAACAAACAAACAAAATGCCACTACATTGGTTTGTAAACATTCTATTCTGATAGAAAGTGATAGTGTCTAGGAGGAGGTAGTCTTAGTGAGGATGTAGAAGCTGCATACCCACCTCCACATCCCATGTTCTGTACAGTTTTTTGTTCTTTACAATAAACCAGTAATTATAAAGTAGCATGTTTTTCTGAATTCTGAAAGGCATCCTAGCAAATTATTTAGCTCTGTGAAGAGGATCATGAGAAATCTTGTTTCATAGCTGATCAGAATTAGAGTCCAGATTACAATCGTCATTGAAAGTGGGAAAAATCTTGAGGTGCTGGAGCCTCTACATGGACATTGATTTTATTTTCAATCAGTAACTTGTGAAAATTGAATGTTACTGACTTCAGTTGAGTTGAGTTGAGTTGAGTTGAATTCAACTGAATTTCAAAACATCCATTTGGTATTTAGAGTGTTGACATAGGCTTGATACAGAAAAACACACACATTTGAAATTAACAGTATGTGAATGTATAATGATTTCCCTCCTTCTAAAAGTATTTTAATTTTAATTAAAATATAATTATAGTACTGCCTTCCCTTCCTTTCTTCTAACTGCTCACTTGGCCTCTTCCTTTGACCCCATGTCCTGCTCTTCAGTCCCCCTTTTGCACCTATGTAAATGATGGTTTGAATATAAGTAACAACTATACTGTTTGCTGAAGGAATATGGAAGATTTTGGGACTTTGGACTAGAAACGTGGTTGAATGTTTTAAGCAGGGCATAATGGGCCGTCCTAGTAGGAGCATGCAAGACAATGCTGAAGGAAATTTGAACTCTAGGGTATGAGTTCAAATGAGTTTCAGATGGAAAAAAATATTAGTAAGTGGCTTAGAGTTCCTTCTTCTGATAGTTTGTTAAAAGGATGTGACTGATTTTTGCTCTTGTCCTAAAAATCTGCCCTGAAGCTAAACTGAAAAGTTGTTGGTAACGGCACTGGCAGAAGAGATTTCAAGACAGCCTCTTATTGACTCTGAAGTGTTTTTTTTTTTAATCACTCTTAATGCAGATCTGCAATGAAAATGAGGAAGATAGGGTAAGAGAAATACAAAATGTAAAATTTGAGGAGAAAAGAAGCACCAGAAAGTGTAATGGATCTAAGTCGGGTGCTTAAGGAGGTAAAATGTTTTTAAAAAAAGCTTGATGCTAAATGGGATAAAAGAATTCATTACCTCAGTGTAAGATGCCAGAAGGCTAAGCTTCTAACTTGTGAAAAGGAGTTAAAAGAAAGCTTAAGCAGCAAAAGAAATCATCAACAACAGAAAGCTGATAGAAATGTTATTAAAATAGGGTGTCAAGTAGCAGGACTTGGCAGCATTGGGCACATGCTTTCGGCTTTAGAGTCAGGGATACAAGAAAAGGGTTGAGAGTCTCCCTCTGCAGTTAAAGAAAGCTGCTGAAGTCAGGCAGGTGTCAAGGGTATGTCTACATGGATGCCCAGAGAGGCTATTGTGGGAAGTTGTGAAGATGAAGCCTGGGTTGTGTTGTAGAATTTAAAATATTTGAGATGGCAGAGTTGTGGAATAGCTACAGAGAAAAGCTGTAGATTGTGTATGGAACCAGCCCAAGAAAGAGAAATGTGTCGCAGTCAACAAAGCTGGAAGTGGAGTTCTAAAGAACTTTTAGACATTGGATATGAAGGTGAAGAATGTATAATATTTCTTGCTGGTTTGGGATCTTACTTTGGTCCAGTATTTCCTTACTATGCTCCCTTTCCTCCTTTTGGAATAGAAATGTGTATTCTGTGCCATTTTACATAATGGCAGCCTTGAAGATTGGAAGTATGCAATCTGCCTTTTGACTTTTTTAAAAAGATTTATTTATTTATTATGTATACAGAAGAGAGTGCCAGAACTCATTACAGATGGTTATGAGCCACCATGTGGGTGCTGGGAATTGAACCCAGGACCTCTGGAAGAACAGTCAGTGCTCTTAACCTCTAAACCATCTCTCCATCCCCCTGCCTTTTGATTTTTATTTTATAGGAAGTTACAATTAACAGATTCCCTTGAGTATCAGAGACTTTTAAATTTGAACTTATACAGTGTTGAGACTGTGATAAACTATGGGGACTTTTGAACTTGGACTGCATTCATTTTAGCATTATGATATGTCTGCAAGCTTCTTGGGATCAAGAAATGGAATGTGATGGTTTGAATAGGAGTGACTCCCATAGACTCATATATTTTAGTGGTTATTCACCAAGAAGAGGAACTCTGATAGTATTAGACATAGTAGGAAATATGGCCTTATTGGAGGAAGTTTGTCACTGGGTGTGGGCTTTGAGGTTTCAAATGTCTTGCCAAGTCCAGTCTCTCTTACTCTGCCTGTGGACTAGCATATAGCTCTCAGCTACTTCTTCAGCAGGTATGCCTGCTGCCATGATCCCTGCCATGGTGATAATGGACTCTGAAACTGTAAGCAAGTGTCCAATTAAATGTTTTCTTTTATAATAATCGCTTGGCCATGGTGTCTCTTCACAACAACAGAGTAGTGACTAAGATAATGCCCCTTCCTATATTGTCTGTTTCTGTGAATTTTGTAAAAGTCGTTTCTAGTGGTTTTTATTTGCATGATGTCACCATGGAGGCATAATGCAGGACAAAATGATAACAATAGGTGTCAATAAGGGAACACAATGGTCAGACCACACATGCATGAAGATTTTTTAAGAGTTTTTGGCCATAGTTCTGATATCCCTGAAATCCATAAGGAATTACTCTCCAGCTAGATCTTGATAAGGAATTAGGATCCTTGGATAAACTTCTCATTTTATTGCATGTTCTCTGTAAACAATTGTGGGCAAGCAATCTGATCAATACCAGACTCGAGTAATCCAGAGTTATCACAATGCAGCTGAGCTTGTTGTAATTCTGTCCTAGTCAGATTTTCCTGCTCCTACATCCAACCCCTGCCTCCAGGCTGTCAGGGCAGTCTAAGTGTACTGGGTATTATAGTTAGATTTGCAATTGGTTCACGAAAAATACATTATTCCTGGCACATAAGTGAAAACAATGAGATTTTTATAGTGGCAACAGTCCATGTAAAATGCCATTTTCAGGACTCACTGAGACTGTTTCAGTCAAAAAAAAGATGAATTCTGTTCTATTTTGTTTGCTGGGAGTAAAAGCCGAGCGAGAGAACAAGTGTTGGTATTTGGGATTTTGTTTGTTTGTTTCTTTATTGTTGTTGTTTTACTCTTAGGGCTCCTATTTTCTTCCTGGGCCTTGCTTTCCCAAGACAATTCCTGAGAAAAATAACACCATATCCACCAACAGAGGGAGTAAATTGCAATATTAGTTACAGGTATGGTAGCTACATATTAGAATTATACAAGGAATACAGTTGTTTCTTCTCAACTGTATGAGCAACTAAAATAAAATGAAATGTGTGTGCCAAACATCCCTGACAATAGCGAACTTAGAAATTAACACTGAATTCTTTCCATATTAGTAGGCTAACAAGGAAATTAAGTAACTGAAGTCCCTGGCTACAAAGAAAAACAGTGAGAAGGTAACAACAGAGGAAATATGGATCTTTCATATCTACTTAAAAAAAATCTTAAAGGTTGAGACATATCCAAGTAATAATTACAAAAGAGGTATACATGTTATCATATTGGAATATTTTAAAAATATTTTAATAATTCTTTGAAATTTCATACAATGCACTTTCAACATATTCACCCCCAACTCCTCTGCTTCATTCCTAGGAGAACCACCCCTCTTTCTACACTGCCAAATTTCTTGCTTTTCTTTTTCTGTTGTTGTTTCTAATCCATCAACTCCAATTTGTTAAGTCTATACACTCAAGGATATGGAACCATCCCCACTCCAGCCACAACCTTTTTATTTTTATTTTTTTACATTTTTTTTTTTTTTTTTTTTTTTGGTTTTTCGAGACAAGGTTTCTCTGTGTAGTTTTGCGCCTTTCCTGGGACTCACTTGGTAGACCAGGCTGGCCTTGAACTCACAGAGATCCACCTGGCTTTGCCTCCCGAGTGCTGGGATTAAAGGCATGTGCCACCACCGCCCGGCCACAACCTTTTTTAAATTCAACACATTTCAATGAATAGCTGTCATTCTCTTAACTTGTCATCATACTTTAAAAGGAAGGAAAGAACATTATGTCACTTACTGATCATAATTACTATGAAAGTTACATACTATACTATAATAATATGAACCTGGAAACAAAGGTAGTAAGTTATGGGAAAATAATTGTCCTGGTATATAGGATAGAATGCGGGGCATAGAAACTTGGTACCTAGAGACTAGCTTAGAATGGCAGAAGCCACTGCTTATAGCCAGCTACGAGGAAATCAAGCCCTAGTCATAGTCTAATCTGCTTGCTTCAAGAATGTGTGTTGAGCTTGTGAGCTCTGAGCCATAAAGTCTGAAGCTGAATCTCTAGTCAACCGTGCGACCACGGGCAGCTGGGGGAGGGGGACTGCTTTGCCTGTATGCTATTAATTCAATGGACTTGAAAGTGAAGATGAGCAAAACATAGACAAAAGAGGCATTGAGAATTGTGCTTAGCTCATGGAAAGCATTGAGCTGCTCGTAGCTATTAGCCATAGCAGAAATATGCCTGGCACAAGAGAAACAATGTATAATGGACATTCATAGAATAAGAGAGTCAGTATAGAAGGATCTGCTCTTTTGTTCTAAGGCTAGAAAAATAGATTCTTCACTGTAAATATGCAAATAATTTTGCTGTGTAAATATAGACTGACTTCTCTCTTGACTATACATCGGTGATTCCAAGCATGCCCTGTGCTGGGAAGAAGTAAAACCAAATTACCTTATTTTCCTGAAACAAAAGCCACTGGAAAATAGCCAAGACACGTTAGTAAATATCACATTGAACCATAAAATGTAATTTCTCCAACTTAAGATTTGAGGAACTGCAAAAAAGCCATGAATTCACTATACAAATCACCACATTCTAAGCAAGCAGAACTAGCATGTAGACTGGGTACCTAAAGAAGTGGCTCAGTTTTATACTAGAAAATAATACATTTATTATGTCTTAAAAATCAGAAAAGCAATTACAAAAGTAATAATTAGTTACAGACTTGTAATACATTGTTTTCCAAATTGTTTTCATTTTCATCATCCTGTATATAAGCAAATTTTTATATCAAATATTTTCTACAAATAATATCACACTTGTTGTTCCCATAGTTGAAAATTCACAAAAATACAAATTTCATACATTTGTAGGATAAGAAAGAAAAACTTACACCCATAAAATCTTTTCAAGTAGGTATAGACTGATAGCCATGAGAATTGTAGCTAGGCACTTAGATCTATAACAATGCTGTTGTCTTTGATTAGTAGTTTTAGCCTTGTTCCAGGCTCCTGGTCTCCCCTGCCCCTGTGAATATACAAACAATTACCACAAAAAAAAATGCAGGCACCATGTTATATTTCTAGCAAAACCGTAACAGACTTGCCCTTGTATTGTGGATTACCGAGGTTGACTGTTCCAAAATACCTACTTTAGTTCAGTTAGTTAATTGTACTAAGACAAATATTTAAAGACATGAAAGCATCATTTTTGCATAAAATCTATTTAACTGGAAAACTGAATTTCATTTATTGTGTGGTAAAGGGATACCAATGGGCACTGCCAGTTGATATTCATCCACTACATCTCTTAGCTTCACACTGGAAGCCCCCAGTGACAACATTCTATTTATTTTCCATGATCATCACCATCACTGTAAAACAATATGGAATGCTTAGATGTTTTTCTGCAGAGTGGAACAAGGAATGTGATGCTTCACCCCTCGTAGAGGAGGTGAGGAGCATTACAGGGGGACACTTCTGGCTCTTGAGTAACAGGACTCCAGTTGTTCCGCTGTTCAGTGACTCATAGCCACTGGATGGATGTGCTAACATGCTTCAGCAATCTTAGGTCCTCAGATTCTAGGGGTAAGAAGTCTATGCTTCAAGTATAATCATGAGGTTTGGAGTTATTTTTAAGTGTTTGGGGAAAGAGTTGAAATTACACCCTGTCACTCTCTTACACTCATTTACTGTTGCGTGTGTGGGATGGATAGTGAACAATAAATTACATGACTTAAAGATGTAGCCAAAGTTAGTTTTGGGGCAGCTGGGTCAACAGTGTTCACACACAACATCTGTTTCCCATTGCATACTTCATTTGGAGTCATATATTGCTCAGTAGAATGAAAGAAATGGAAGACCAAAATTTAAAACCAAAGGAGAAATTGAGATACAGCCGGAGCAAGTTACAGCCCAGCCAACAGCAACTGGAGCAGTGAGACATTTTGTCATCTCCTCTGAAAAACAAGTATTGCTGGCATTAATAACCTGTGTCACATCCCAGAAAGCTGAAGACCAGCTGGGGTTCAAGAATATGAGGAACAAATTTTTTCTGCTATTTTCAGTAAGTAGAAATAAATAGGTGATTCTTCCTAGACATCATCCTGCAGACTGTGATTTAGCTTGAGGTTTGGAAGTAAAGTTGCCTGTCTGTGTGCATTGATGTGATGTGGATGTTCCCCATGAGAATGATGGGTAGGCAACATGGGTTTGTGGCCTGGGTGCTGCTTGAGTTTTTCTTAGGCACACATAGCTGCAGCCAGTTGTTGGCAGACGCAGTGTTCCCAACACTGGACAGCAAGTGCTCACACTGCTGGGTGCGCAGCCCCACAATGGCTGCTAGCAGCAGTGTCACGTGTATTCTCAACATAGGCATCCACGTATTTGAAACTGGGTTTTCAGTTTTAAGCTGACAATGACACCCAAGATGACTAAGGAAGCGTTCTTCTCTGCAAAAAAAAAAAAAAAAAAAAATGTCCATTTAATACACCAAAGTATATCTATAGATGATTTCTCATTTTCATTGTGTGAGTACTTTGAAAAATTTACCAAGAATTTTGCATGATACATTCTTTTCAGGGATTATATTATCAGATATATCATATAAATGTAGAGACAATGCATCTTATATTTTAATAATTAGATTAAGAAAAAGGCCCAAAGAAATTAAACATGTTTCTTAATTTCTAAGATATTCCATAAAATGTTCATTTAAATTTTGTACTTTTACTACACTTTAAATTTTTGGTCTTCTTTTTACATAAATGTCTCTCCATTGAATGCATTTTCTTCTATTTGTTTGATATTGGCTAATTTTCAATCTGTTTTATTTCATTCATTTATAGCTTTAATTTTCCTTTCCCCAAAGTGTTTATTAATATCCTTTTATGAATGACAATGAATTACTAAATTCCCTGCATTCACTCACTCAAATTCCAAAATTAGAATTCTCAGGAACCACATGAAGTTTACGAGCACACATGAAAAATAATCTAAAGATTTTTAAATGTGCCCTTTGAAAATATCCATACGCTTCAGTGAGGCTCATTTATCACAAACAATACTAACAACTATTGATATTTCAGGCCACAACATAGGACATGAGCCATATTTCACCATCCTTTCAGTGCTGTCTCCTTCAACCTTCACTGTTACTGAGAAAATGATTTTTATTAAATATTTTAGTTTCAGTGTTTGTAATTATCACTGGTATAAATCTATGGTTTCAGTTATAAAGCTTAATAAACTCACTGACTCTCAAATATCTAAACAACCGGAGAGGCATAGGTTTCACACAGACTATGAGAACCTGCTGTGGTTTACACTGAACTATGAAAGAGTATGTTCTCTTTACACTAAAGTACTAGCTTTGTTGTGGATGAGAAGGAAAACAATGCGTCCCACTTTATTTTGAGTCATGCAAAACTATGATTGAAAATTTGGGTTAAAACAACACCATTACTTCCTTTAACTGAGAAATAGTGATAAGTTAGAAAGGGCAGACACAGGCAAACACATACAGGCATTCCCAAATCTCATTGTGTTAGATTCTCCAAAACGATGGGATCACAAGGTCGTATGTATATGTGTGAATATGTACACATATACACATATGTCATGCAGATTTATGTGAGAACAAAGTTATTAGGTTGTTTCTCACATACAAGGTTCACGCACATACACATTTAGTCACATCCAGAGACAAACATAACTCTAGGTGAGATGAGTCCAGTCATTTTTATTGCCAAGAGAGACCATCAACTAGGAAAACACCATTTTGTTATTAATGCTAAGACACATCTCTAGGAAACATTGGCCCTTCTGTACTTTAGCTATATTGTACTTTTTATATGACAATGATTTTGTGAGGTTTCCTATAATACAGACAAAATACTATTGAATCCTTTACTTCTTATTGTCAGTGGATTAGTTTTAAAGTTAGAAATGATTCTTGCAATGTCTTAATTTGCTATTGATTTTGAAACTATAATTTGGCATGAAAATTTAGAGCATACTTATCACATTTAAGATTACATTTGTCTTGGGGCTGAGGAGATGGCTCAGCTGTTAAGGGAAATTGCTGCTTTTGCAAAAGACTGAGATTTGGTTCCTGGCATCCACACAGTGGCTCACAACCACATATAATTCTAGTTCCAGGATATATGACGCCCTCTTCTGGCCTCCTCTGGCACTGTGTGAATGTGATACACATACACAGAAGCAGGCAACCACTCACATTCATATTTTTTTCAATGTTTTGAAAAGATGTTGCTCTTTATGAACACCTTTCAGAATAGGCTAATGATTCAAAGTAATGTAAATTGTTCTATGCCGAGGTTAAATTCTGTTTTAAATAAAAGCATCAATTAACCTGTTTGTCACTTACGTTTTGCCTGATACATGGGTAAGCATTTTCTGTTTGCTTCTATCTGGACTCGTCAGAATCAGGGGCAATGTTTGTCACTGTCTACAGTAGGGCACTGTTCAAGGTAAAGCTTTACAAGACCCTAACTTCCACTGTAGCACTGGCAGCCATTAATGGACCAGGTAAACAAAATTTGCATTTCACATGATTTCGAACAAACATGCTACCCATGAACACTGTGCAATTATTTTAATATTTGCCTAAGAGTATTTTTGATACAAAAAAAATGTATGCTTTTCCTCATATGGTTTAATTCTGGATACCTAGAAAGATTTTCTGAGAGTAGCTTCTAGCTACTTCTCTTTCAAACTTTGTTTTATTCTACATATTCACTATTTTTGCTTAATCGTCTTATCCTCCTAAAGATTGTGGAATGGCATTAGGCATTAGTGATTGCAAGGTAACATTATATGGTTGGTAGGAAATGGGAGCAAAGAAAAATGGCAATCCTACACATTCCTGAGGAAAATATCTTTCCTTAGTTTCTGAAATTTCAAAACCTATAAGCCTAGAACACCAGACCTTCTCTTTTCAAACAAACATATATACCCTTGTAAAGTATGAGTCCAAATGAAAGAGGACCAGGATGAAACTCAGTGTCTTCAGGCAGCTGCTTATTCATACTGCTGCTTTGAAATGGACTGTGAAATCAATTTCCTTCTCCTAATTTTCCTTCTTCTTTTTCAATAAAACTTCTTAATATAAACCCTTGATTGCTTAAAAATACTGATGCATCCTCTGGTTGTGAGCCTTCCTGTTGATGCTGAAAAGAAAATATGAAACATACGCAGAGGACTCTACATGCACTCACCCATGAATATTGTTCCGTAGGTGAGGGAGCTCTTACTCTTACTTGGGTTTTCTTGGATTGCACTCTTGTCATTTCATAGACATTCTGTGAACATTACAATTTCATATTCACATCTGCCTAAGTAGGGTCATGTGTGTCCTGGAAAGCGACTGATAGTTACACAGAGATGGTGTTAAATAGAAAATGGCTACTTTGCCAGTCAATAACAAAGCCAGGTCACTATGATGTTTCTCCATAATGCCAAGTCTCTGTGACTCCTTGCAGCAATAATAGACACAGAGCGAAAATGTATTACATTAGTGTAGTTTATCTTTCTTCTTCAATCACTCTATGCCAAGTTTGTTGTCAGAAACCTATAGGCATCAGCCAGGTTACTCCTGGCCTCTTAGGTTAAGTACATAGCTCTAACTCCAGTAACCGTGGTGGACTGTGGAGAATGTTCTGCTGAGACATGCAGACACAGGTATCTGATCATGGACTCTTTCTCCACTTGATTCATTCATGTGGGGAGGCCTATCTACTCTAAAACATCATTCACAGGTAACTACACACTTTCCTTCATTCATTTGCATAGAGATACAAAGATAAGCCATTGTTTTCTTCACTTTGCATTGATAATTAAGAAAACACTCAAGTATTTTGTAACATTTTCATTTTTTGCCCTTTATAAATATTTCTGAATGTCTAGAGCAACCCAGAATGCCTACTCCTTTCACAATATTTACTTTATTATTGCAAATCTATTAAAATATCTTAATATTTTAAGAACTCAAATATCTTAATATTTAAAGAACTCAAATATCTTAATATTTACTAGTATAGTTCATTTCAGTCATCTATGAGGCAAAATGTCCATGCTATTTTAAACTTGGAGGAAAAAACAAAAGATACTTGAAAACATTTCATTTTTAATATAATCAAATTTGAGGATGACATAATGACAAGCTTTTGTGAAATAATTCCACTTGTTTACATAAAAGAAAACTTATAAGAAATTGGAAATAGAAAATTCTAACAAATTAAACATCATCTAAAATGTCAGTGGTTCACAACCATTTAAAAAAAATTAGAACATGAAAGATATTGTAATTATTTTGAAGGTTTTTTTTAATTACTTGAAAATTTCATATATGTACACAATGTAGTTTTGTCTTATCTACTCTCACTACCTCTATCCAGCTTCCCCTGCTCCACAACAAATCTCTTTCCCAATTTCATATACTCTGGTTTTATAACTTACTTAGTATAGTTATACTACCCCATTCCCACTAGTAAAATTATAGAGAAAAATGTTTGTGAAATTGAAACCAGTATTTAGAAAATGTCATCTTCAAGTTCTTATGTTTCATGCAGATCAAATGGCAGAGGTGCTCACTGGGGTTGATATGAATTGTAACAGTCAAGTGTTCATGCATACATGAAGTCTTACCCTCAAAGTATGTGAAAAAAATCACATTGGTGATAAAACCCGATTAGCATATCTCGAACTTTGTGGGAGAGTCTGGGAATATTCAAGCAGCTTCAGTAGCTAAATGATCTCACAGTGGCAAGGACCATGAAAACTTCCATCAGATTGCACTCACAATGCCCACGGAAGGCTGACTCCAGGACCTCAGAGACACCAGACGACAGGTGATAATTCTTTTTTGTTGTTGTTGTTGTTGTTTTTTTTTTTTTTTTTTTTTTTGAGACAGGGTTTCTCTGTGTAGCTTTGAGCCTTTCCTGGATCTCGCTCTGTAGACCAGGCTGGCCTCGAACTCACGAAGATCCCCCTGCCTCTGCCTCCCAAGTGCTGGAATTAAAGGCGTGCACCACCATCGCCCGGCAGGTGCTGATTCTTAACAGCAAGGTGTTTCTACATCCTACACTCATGGTCCCATTATTTTACATTAGTGTTAGAATATTTATAAGGCCAATGCAATGCACATGCTTGGTCAGCAGTTACTAAACTATAACCTTTAATGAACCATAAAAAGAAATTAATGCTTGTACCTGTTTAGTCTACATGTTTTTTTTTTTTCAACTGTATTTAAGCAAAAGTTGGCTTCCTCTAAGATCATGGAGCCCTTGTGTAGGTAGGGCTGACAGCGCAGAGGTCTGATCCAGTCAGTTTTTTACAGACATCAGCAAATCATGGGTCTCTGTGCTTTCTACATTTCTTTGGCATAGAAGAGGGGAGTATAAAGTACAGATATGTGGCCTATTTCTAAACTAATTGTGATATAGAATACAACTAATAATTTGGACTGAAGCATAATTCATGCACAGTAGACAATTAAAGGTAAGGGGATCTATTTCCAATAACTACTTTTTTTGTTTGTTTGTTTGTTTTTCGAGACAGGGTTTCTCTGTGTAGCTTTGCGCCTTTCCTGGGACTCACTTGGTAGTCCAGGCTGTCCTCGAACTCACAGAGATATGCCTGGCTCTGCCTCCCGAGTGCTGGGATTAAAGGCGTACGCCACCACCGCCCGGCAACTACTTTTTTCTTAGAATGGAAGACACTGAGCAGACTGTCACTGGCATGGCCAAGCCTGGTGAAGAGGTTAGGAAAATGATAATTAAATTTTCTGCCTGAACCTTGTTCTAAAACTGGTCTTAAGTGTGAGACACCATGAGTGATGAGCGTTCTTACTCACAGGTTTAAGCTGTGGAGCCATGTTAATTCCACTCTGTGTGATTACAAAGGCTCTTTTAAATCGCATACCATCAATACATCTAGTAATTTGCTCCATAAATTTCCTTTTAAATACATTTGATTCTTTTTCTTGAACAGTATTTCTAGAAAAAGCACGATTTCCTATCCCCATACATAGAAAATCTTGTCTCAGGAAGAGCTTCTGAGGTTCGTGTCGCTACTGTAAGTCTCTTGCTTCTGGTGAACAAGAGGCAGAGAAAGTAGCGACCAATATCAGGAAGGATCACGAGGGAAGATATGTTTTATTCATGAACTTTGCACCTCCAGTCAAATTAAAAGCAAAGTGAAGGGTCGGAGCTGTGAACCCTTTTTCCTAGAGCCTGTAAACCAATAAAGGCTTTATATTAGCTATCGATATCTATCTCTGAGTTGCCTTAATAACATCTTATTCCCTGTTTTCACCAGCCATCAATAATATTTCTGCCTGCCCGCTCAAGCCCCTATCTCTGCGTGCAATTGCATTATAAGGGTCTATAAGCCCAATTTGCTTCACATTCTTATTTTTTGGAAAAGGCTCGCTGGCTTTTGTAATGAGAGCAGCTGCCAAGAAGGCTTGACGGAATCCGTGGCCCATCTGGCTTATAATCTTCACTCAATATCACAGAGGCCTAAACTCTGAGACCTGCTGATAAGCCCAGGCATCCGGGCAAGCGGTGGCGGCCTTCTCTGTGATTTCTCATTAAGGGAAGGGACATCTCTCTGGGAATCTCTCATATCCTGGATATCACATAATTCCTTTTTTCATTTTCTAATAAGTACAAGAAAGTTGTATTTTTTTTTTTGTACTGTCCTATCTTCATGTACTCAGATATTGGGACGGATGACATTTGGAAATTTCGACATTTGAAGTCTTTAGCTTTGTGCAATATAGTTTGTTATTTGAAAAGGAAGGAAGTAAAGACAATTTCATGGAGCAGGTAATAATTACTGAACAATCAACATTTTAAAAATTACTCTTATTGTTTAGAAATCACTTTTTTCTGTTATACATTTACTGTTAGTATCTATGGGATATATGGTTTATGACAAATGGTAAGATCCACCACCATAGCACTGACTTAGACAGCACAGATCTCTTAAAGGAAAAGGGGGTGGCATGAGGAGAGGGCAGAGGGTGGCTGCATGAACAACCTTATCATCTTTCACTACATGCCCAACAGGGATACATTTTGAAACAATGTGTAGTTTTTTTAAATCCTCCGCCCTATGTATTTTCTTTCTGATTTCTTACAATGCATTTACTGCCTTTTATGATGGACTACTAATTATGTTAGGAGAGAAAGGAAATACATTCTTACCCAGGATTTATGATTATTGTGTCTGAATTTATTAGCTTTATACTGTTGTTGGAGAGTCTGTTATCTCCTGCACAAGGGACAGAGAAAAGATTCTACATTCTGTGCCTTGGTGTCTACCCACCCCTTTCAGTTGTGACGACTCTCAACACTTTAGTTGCTATGCTATTTATCTTTTTTCCTCTTATAGAAATAGTACTGCCACATTCCCTATGTATGTTTTATATGCAGTTTTTTGATAAACTTGAGAGTGACGTGACAATATTCTGAAGAGATGAAAAAAAAATTCCCATGGGAAGAATCTGAGCAATAAGTTATCAAAAGGAAATATTGGCAATGAACAGAGCTGGTTATTTGTAAGACAGAAGGCTGGATCGTTCTGGGAGTCAAGACATGTAAGTCAATTTTTTGTATCAATTATTCAGCAAGCATTGATTAGATACAGACTCCAAATCAGGTGCTATAATTACCCTTAAGGAATGACCATTTGTATGAAGTTAAAATACTACTACTACTACTACTACTACTACTAATAATAATAATAATAATAATAATAATAATAATAATAATAAGCTTTGTTATAAAGAGAGAAAGGACTGAAATGGAAACGTAGCTATTGAGCAGAATGAAACTACCCTTGATAGCAGCTGGGGGTAATCCACCAAACAAAGAAAGCCACTTTCGGAAAAGATGCCAAGCTGTTCTGACTTGTGGAATTCAAAGGACTCCACTGTGAAGCTGTGCCTGGGGTTACAGGTGTGCAGTCTTTGCTATTAAGGGTCTGAAAGAGAAGGAAAACTTCTATCTAAGGCCTACCTGGACTACTTAGCCAACCCTTTTTTAAAATAAAATACAAAATAAAAACAAGTATTTGAGATGCAGATTAATAGCACAACCTTTGTATGGGGCACACAAGGACCCAATAAAGGCAAAAGAAAGACAACATTCTTTGATTTGAGTATTCTTTTTTTTTTTCCCATATGTAAAAGCAAAGAGCCTTTATTTTCAAGCTCTGAGCTTGGTCTCTCTGTCTGTTTGATGCAGCAGTGAGAGCAGAGAGCCCTGAGCCCAGGCAGGGTGGGGTTTTTATCATAGCTGACACCACCCAGGGATCCACACAGAAATGGGGAAGTACTTTAACATCCCAAACATTCCAACCATTAGATAAGATGGCCAGATGTCCCAGAGTCTAGCACACACCTATTTTTGTTTTACAAATAACCCAAGACAAATGTCAGCCAATCAGGGTTCTGAACCCTGGAAATCCCCTTACCCCAACCTCTGCTATAATAAAGACTGGAGTATTCTTAAGTTTATATCAGAGAAAATCTGAAAAGACTTATTCAGAAAGTGTGGAGTCACCATAAGGCCAGGAGAAGCTGTGGAAGAAAATGAGCTTCCTTTATCCTGGCAGAGGACTGAAGGCACACACATTCACCCTGCTCTGCATCTAAGTACAATAGGGATGGAGGATGACCTTGCTGTTGAGACATAGAATTCTTGATGGCTTCACTTTACAACCAGGGAATCATAGATAGTAGCAAACAGTTTTAGTCTTTTGTGTGCCTTTGACCTCATGATCCTCTTAATATTACTTACTAAGGGTAATGTCAAGAAATATCATGAACAATACACTGTCTTAGATTCACTGCATAAGGACCAGCTGTGGGTCTCTGTGATAATGAATATCTAATACTATTAAAAGCTTCTAGGATGAGAGCTGGGAGATGAGCTTATCTATGGGTATGGGCAGTCAACCGATGCCGATGGAGTAAGTTTTCTTCAGTGATTCTGCCACTGAGAAATGATCTATGCTCTAATAGATGTTCCTACAACCAGTGCTGAGTAGACTCCATGGGAAAAGGTCATAAATAAAGTAAAGAAGCATATGAAGTTGGGAGGAAACAGTTGTTTGTGTGGAGGGGAATGGAGAAGGAATCGGAGGGGAGGGAATTGAGGGGCAGACAAGGTCAAAACGTATTGCAAGCACATATGAAATTCCCAGGCAATAAAAATAAAATATTCTGAACTTTGACAAACTAAAAACAAAGTGGGACATCTATATTAGCCAATCACAACTAAGGCTCAGGAAACACTGCAGAAAAGGAGAAAATAATGTAAGAGCCAGATGAGAATGAGAAGTGCTATGAAATACTGTCTCCTGGAGATGGCATATATTGTAATGATCTCATGGCAGCTGTAGTAACCAGGACAAGACCTAGAAAATAACTTCAATCCAGCCAAAATCCCAGTGTAGACGGAATGGATGATCTCCATGCTTAACTACTTACTGAGTTTCTACTGGCAGTGGATAGTTGCTGGGGAAGGGATAATCATTCCTTTTTGAACATGTGGCCACTGACAGGTTTTTCCATGCCCCAGTGGTTAACTTCATACCTACCCACATATAGTAGTATAAACAAGATCATGACTTAGAGAGAGAGAGAGAGAGAGAGAGAGAGAGAGAGAGAGAGAGAGAGAGAGAGAAGAAGAAGAAGAAGAAGAAGAAGAAGAAGAAGAAGAAGAAGAAGAGGAGGAGGAGGAGGAGGAGGAGGAGGAGGAGGAGGAGGAGGAGGAGGAAGCAAAGGAGGAGGTGGGGAAGAAGAATAAAAAGAGGAGGAGCTATAAAATGAAGAGGAGGAGGAAGAAGAGAAGAAGTTTTGGGATGGGAAGAGAGTTGAACAGAGTAGATGTGGGCAGCTGTGATCATATTTTATCTTTTTTTCGTCCTTCTACATATAGCCTTTGTTTCCACAGTTAGACTACTGTGGTGCTTTGAATTAAGTATAGCCCCCATAGACTCATGTGTTTGACTGCTTGGCCCACAGAGAATGCCACTATTAGGAGGTGTGGCCTTGTTGCAAGAAGTGTGTCACTCTGGGAACAGGCTATGAGGCCTCACATATTCTCAACCTACACCCAATACACAGTTCTCATTCTGCTGCCTGCAGCTCAAAATGTAAAACTCTCAGCTTCTGCTCCAGCACCGTATCTGCCTGATATGCCAAAATGATTCCCTCCATGACAACAATAGACTAAATTTCTGAATCTGTAAGTCAACACTAACTGAGAGGTTTCCTTTATAAGAGTTGCTGTGGCCATGGTGTCTCTTCACAGCAATGAAAACTCAACAAAGGCCACTCACTATCTTCTGGGATGAGTAATTCAGTACTCTATACTTAGGAGATGTTCTAGAGGCAAACTCCAAGTGGCTGATTCATTTACTGCATAGCTAACAAGTGCAGACTGCTTTGTTGTTTGAGCTTCATACCTATCGACTATGGGCTTGTACCACAGGGAGTCTCAAGTCTCTTATTTTGAAAGGGTGGTGGTCTCATAACAGGGTCATGTGCTATTACTAGATCATGAACAAGCAGGACATTTTAAAATAGGCTGCTCAGAAGTGGTTTTGTGAGCCTGATACTTGACATGGGGGTCAATTAGCAGAATGGCCGTAAAGTATTTCCTGACACAGATAATCACAATAGAGAAACGTTTCAATAAAAGAAATCATGTATAGATGTTGGGGTTGACAGCCTGTGTGGGAGAGCTCAGCCCTCCTCCACAGGAGTGGCAACCCACAGATTTTGCCTGTCGTGTCTCATGCTTGAACTTTAATTTCACACCATATTTCCTCAAAATAGAAGACATCTGATTAACTTTTTACCATTGGTTTTGAAACTTTTATTTCTACTTCATGCCTGATGAGCTAGGAAAACTGCTATTAGCGGGCTTCCCAGGGACTTGTCTAGGAAATAGTGACAGAATTTATAAACACAGGGTCTAGGTTATGATTTCCTGCTCTTGTTTGTGAAGGATTATTGCAGGTAAAAGGATCCCAGTAAATATCAAAATCAGTTACTTTTTGTGCCATGATGTAAATATTCTTATTGCTCAAGCATGTCAGAGGTAAGGAGGATTTGGTTCAGAGGCATCCGTTGGTCACAAGATAGCAGTCAAAGTAGTCTTTTTTAAAACTCTACTTGAACCTGTGAGATACAGCCTGCTAGCAAGACAAGGGAGAGTTAAAAATAGAGATAGACTCTGAGATTCTCCATGTTCCTACTATGTTAAATAGCCAAATGAATCACAGTATTCTTCTTGCCCAATTGTGGAAATTACCAGTTCAGTGTACACAGAATCCAACACTACCTCACACAGAAACCTATGTCAACCATTCCCTAAACTTTCTAATTAATAAAAAATTATATATATATATATATATATATTCTTAACATGTGAATTTCAAAAAATTGCATAATAACATGAGTAATTTATGAGACAAGTCCCATTAAATGTGTTTCTGAATCCAGGTTCATCTGGAGAAAAGAGTTAAGCCAACTAACAGAGTTTCATGAGGATTGTTTACAAATATTCTAGGGCTGGTCCATTTTTCCTGTAGGTGGATATCAAGTTTTAGTTCCCATAAGCAACTGAAGGTGGGAGACACAGGTCCTGCATCTGCCCACTGGAGCCATGTGTTGGGCAGAATCTGTGTGAGCCCATGCTCACTTCTGTCTCCTATGTCAGCCTTGGTGCTATCATCTTCTGTCAGCTGAGTCCTTGTGTGAACATTTTGCACACAGCCTGGCTTCTCCTGATTTGTGCAATGAGCAATTATCATTGTATATTAACATAATGGGCCTTTAGAGCTGATGTTATGCAAATAGGAAGGGAGATTGGCCTTTAATATGTGCTTCTGCTATTCATTACTGGATGATGATGAGAGATCTCTTGATGTCACATGTTTCACCCATAGTATGGCCAAAACAGTATTTCATTTCACTGAGTTCTCTTATATGTTTAATGTAATAATATTTATAAATTATACAACTAGAGGACCCATGTTGATAGTGTTTCAGGAGCAACTTCATCACCATTACTACCATCACCACCACCATCCTCATCACCATCATCATCATCATCATCATCATCACCATCATGATAGAATCTGAAAGGGCTGATGATGAAAATGAAAGACTTTTAGGTTGATTAAAGGCCAAGGGTCATCTACAGTTCTAGCCATGGGATAAAAGGGCAAGAAAAATGTGACTCTTGAATGTCACAGAGATCACCTGCATGAGAAAGACTTCATTATCAACCAAAGACAGACTAGCACAGCTGATTAGAGCCAGCAAAAGAGGCAGTGACATTTGGCAGGAAAAAAAAAAATGGAGACGTCCTAATTTTTTTTTTGAGTAATACTGAATTAAATTATGTATTGAAAAAATAAAAGAATTTTCCTTTAAAAGGGGACATAGATAATAAATGCCAAAAGATATTTGGGTCTTTTCTCTCCGAGCAGCTTCAGAGTTTTAGAAATGATGCCAAGCTGCCTTGGTTGGATGAATTGAAGATAAGAGCTATGAGGGTTGGTTGAATCTTTGTTTGACTTCATGAAACACTAATATAAGAAGATGGTACTAAAACAAAAACAATAACAACATCATCAACATATGAGTGCCCTGCAATTGAATGTCAGAGATTTTTCAAAGAGTTCTTAGCAGGAAGCCCCATGCTGAGAAGCACAGCCTGAAATCACTTCCCAGGAGAGCGGCTTTGAGAACCTGGATGTGCTCTGAACAGGTGTTCTAACAAGTATTGCCAACTGCATCCTTCAAGTGGGGGGAAAAAAAAAACCTCAGCAATTATTCCAAAGGCTTTCAAAATGAGGCATTTACTTGGGAGCTAGAGAATAGCATATAGAGAGGGAGAAAACAGCATGAGCTTTTTGTAAACTAACATTATACGTGGGTATGTTCATGTTCTCTATGGCTGTGCCATTGGCATCATTGCAATCCTCATTTTTAAATGTTTTCTTTCCTTAGCTTTTTACTGTGAGGTCTGTTGGATACAGTAATTACAATCAGGTGGTCTTCAAGACTAACATGTTTTTTATAACACTAACATCATTTCATCCAATAAATAACTTCACTGCTCTCATAAAACCAAATTCCTATTTAGGTGAAACCCATGTAATCTATTTCCAAAGGACACATGCAAATTTTGATAAAAACACTAACAAAAAAGGATGATACTGACTTGCATGGAGGCTTGTGATCTATGTTTAGTCTATAGTCAAATATGGTTTTTTTTTTGTTTGTTTGTTTGGTTGTTTTTTTTTTTTTTTTCAGATTACTCAACCATCTTGCTAATCCTTTCCCTTATCTAAAAAAACAAAAGTTTCATCTGTTGTGTCTACATTTAAGCTTGGTTGAAGAAATAAAATGGAAGGATATTTGAGAACTAGTCTATAAAGCCCATAACAATACATAGGTGGCAGGAGTGATTATTTTCAACACAGTTTTGTAATAAATGAAATCATATTTAAAATTTTTACCTTCCCTATATTATATTTATCCACCTACTCCCTCTTCTATTATGTCCTATACTGCACAATTATCAAAAGTTGTTTTTATTATAATTTTGTACAATGGTCTCCTGCACTTGGTTAAGGGGAATAATACCTTTTATATCTACGTGTGGTGTGTGTGTGGGGGGGAGGTGTTTGTGAGTAATGGTTAATATTCACTGTTAAGTTGGCTACATTTAGAATCATCATGGAAACAGATCTCTAGGTGTGTCTGTGATGATTCTCCCAGAAAGGTTTAACTAAGGAGGCTTGAATAACTACCCTGAAAGTGATCAGCCTGTCACCTAGGAAGGTGCTATGGGCTCAGTGAAAAAAAGGGGAAGTAAACTGGGCAGCCATGTTTTTTTCTGCTTCCTAGATGAGATTCCAAGTGGCCAACTCTTTCAGGCTGCTTCTGCCCTGAGTTCCTCCAACAATATATTTCTTTTGACCTACAAACTGAGAGCCAATATTTCTTTCTTTCTCTCTCTCTTTTATATATTTACTTATTTATTTTTACATCCTAACTGCAGTTTCCCCTCTCTCCTCTCCTTCCAGTCCCTCCCGCAACCCCTCTCTGTTCCCACCCACCACCAATCCACTCCTCCTCGATTTCTGTTTAGGAAATGGTAGGTTTCCAATGGGTATCAACAAAACATGGCATATCAAGTTTCAGTAAGACTATATACTGCCTTATGTATTAAAGTTTGGCAAGGTGACCCAGTGTGAGGAGTAGGGTCCCAAAAGCCAGTAAAAGAGTCTAGACAGCCCCTGTTCCCACTGTTAGAGGTCCCATAAGAGGACCAAGCTACACAACTGTAACATACACGCACAGTGCCTCGGTCAGTTCCATGCAGGCTCCCTGGTTGTGAGTTCAGTTTCAGTGAGCTCTTATGAGCCCAGGTTAGTTGCTTCTGTGAATTTTCTTGTGGTGTGCTTGATCCCTCTGGCTCTTATAATCCTTTCTCCTCATCTTCTGCAACATTCCCCAAATTCTGCCTAATGTTTGGCTGTGAGTCTGAATCTGTTTCCATCAGTTGCTAGATGATGCCTCCATGATAACAACTGGGCTAGGCACCAATCTAGTAACAGGAGATACCCAGTTCGGGCTACCTATCCAATATTGCTAGAAGTTTTAGCCTTGTAGATCCGTAGGAGATTCCCTTGCACCAGGATTTTTCCTGACCCCAAAATGCAACTCCTTTCTAGTAGTCTCTTTCTTTTTTTTTTTTTTTTTTTTTTTTTTTTTGGTTTTTTGAAACAGGGTTTCTCTGTGTAGCTTTGCGCCTTTCCTGGAGCTCACTTGGTAGCCCAGGCTGGCCTCGAACTCACAGAGATCCGCCTGGCTCTGCCTCCCGAGTGCTGGGATTAAAGGCGTGCGCCACCACCGCCCGGCTAGTAGTCTCTTTCAATACTCCCCCACTACACTCCCCTCCCCACAACCTGATCACTCATGTGCCCATCCCCACTCACAGTCAGTCTGCTCACAAAATTACATCTAAGTTGCTCCTGACAGGTATTTTGTTACAACAATAAGAAAGTGACTAATATAATATTTGTACACACATAAGGAAATAGTCTTTTCTAACTCACAGAGACTAACCTGTACAGGCTCTAATTTCATGTGGCTCCTTTTATATTTGTTAATAACAAATAATCAGATAACACTCTCAGCTATTTTCAAGTTAGAATTAAGAACGTTAAAATGTAAAGATAGATACGATAAAGTGGTGTCAAAAATATAGAAACTGCCTCTCAGGAATGTTTATTATGAGTTTCCAGCTGCCTCCTTTCACTGATAGAAAACAAAAGCATAAGTAGCCAAGGATCCCCCTGAGTATACATATATATCAAACATGCATAAAGCTAGTTAAGGAGTAAGATAAAGTGTGCACCATGTAAAAGACACACTTTTCCTGGAAACCAAGACACAAGAGATAAGCATCTGATCTTCATTCATAAATTGCAGCATTTTTCCTAGTCATAATCAAGAGAACAAAACCCTCTGTAGTGTGTCCTTGCTAGCCCGGTTGTGGAATATTCTTTTATACTGTGTGAAGGTGTGTCATTGTGATTGGTTTAATAAAGAGCTGAATGGCCAATAGCTGGGCAGAAAGAGGTTAGGCAGAACTTCTGGGGACAGAGGGGACTCAGAGGGGAAGAAAGGCAGAGTTGCTAGCCATACATAGAGGAAGCAGGATGGGTATTACAGAGTAAAGCTAACCAAGTCATATAAAAGAACATAGATTAAAAAAAAATATGGGTTAATTTAAGTTATAAGAACTAGTTCCCAAACTTTCATTATTAATAGTAGATCTCTGTGTCATTTTTTGTGAGCTAGTGGCCTCCCAAAAGAAAAGTCCTTTTACACACGGTGCCCAACATCTGGCCACATTTATCTAGATAAGGCCTGAGAAAGTTTAAACAGAGATAAAAGTTCAGAACATGGAGTCAAATGTGGCTTCCTGGTGACTGTAGGATCAGCAGTGAACAGAGATGTGGCTACCAACTGTTGCCCATCGGCTGGAGCTAGCTGCCAGCACCAAGTATCAGCACCATGTGTTAAGCTGAGTCACACTGGCAGCTGACAGAGCAGTTTAAGATTTGTCTCATGTGACCAGAGAATGCTACAGGTGTTCAGTAAAGAGAGATTCAGATAGTAAAAACCTCTAAAGAAGTTCTAGTATGTTTAAGAAACGTGTGTAGGCTTAAAAAAGAAAAGAAACTGGGTACAGACAGTCATTAAGAAATAGTTTATAAATAGTAAGATAAAGACTTTAAAGAGAAAATAAAATACTATAAAAAAGTTAAACCAAGTAAAGACGGAAAATACGTAAAGAGTCAGGATCCTGTATGTTGTTTTGTTGTTTTTGAAAATTTTGAATGCTAATGAACAGAGAATGAGAGCTGCTGAGAGACATTGGATTGCGGAAGGGACTGCAGAATTAAACCAGCCTGGATACTTTAGGAATGCCTTAACTTTAAAATGGAAGTCAGGAAATATATTACTTTGTGGAAGAGGTTATGCTTTTATTTCCACAGAAAACCAAAGCCTTTGGATTCTTTAAAGGTTAAAGAGGATCAGGTTTCATCAGGGAAGGCTCCTGAAAATCCTGGCTACAGATATAAAAATAAACCTAGAAAATCTACAGGACAGGTGATGTATACTTCACCTGCTCAAACCTAAAACAAAAAAAATCATCTTTCCCTTCCTTGTATACAACACAGAGTCCAAACCTTGTGTTAATGTAGATATGTATGTTACCTTTGAAAGTTTGTATGTCTTCAGACCAAACACCAATGAAAATGAATGGCTGAGGAGATCCAGACTCTCAGAGCACCTCTGTTGCAGTTTCCTCAGAGTTCTACATCCAGAATAGTTTCAAGGCTGTTGGCTGAGATGGTCAAGCCTCATAGACTACTCCAGCAAGGACTACACATAAACCTTGTGCTTTCCCATTGTACAAAGACTGAACAACAAAAGTTATGGTTAGTTTTCCAGGACTTGACTACTATCCCAATTTTCTCAGGTTCCCCCAAAGATGTCATTGCCTCCAGACAACAGGAAGCAGTGTAGAGACATGACACCCATATTCCCAAAAGGTGGGGTGGGTGCTTTTTGTTTGTTTGTTTTGTTTTTTGTTCATTTGTTTTTTGTCCTCTAATGGATTATGGATATTTGTCATCATTTAGGGGAGTTGATTTTAAGTCAGTATTGATCATGGTCAGGGAGAAATCTGAACAAACAAGGTTAGATTCAGGGATCTCTTTCTGAAGGAAAAAGGGGGGGTATAGTATAGAAATGATGAGATAAAAGGGTGGATTGTTGAATCTACTTTTGAACAACTACTAGTTTCAAATATTTTTCATTGGTATGGATTTTTGTAAATTGATACAAATTTAAGGATATATTTATAATACTATATATATATTTCCATTATTGTTTAAGGTATTGTAACTATGCAGCACATTTAGAAATGTAATATGAAGTTTTAGTCCTTAAAAGCTATTTAAGATAATAACAAAATACAGGTTAATAGTCATCTATTACAATCAAACTTATAGTCATACTAGGTATGTTTTAAAGTTCATCCAGAGATATATTTTAGACAGATAGGTGATCTTCAAACATTTCAAAGACTTACAGACTATGACATTTAAAATATTTTAATAATAAAAGGCTTACCATGACAGTAAGACATGTCTGCTCCCGGCAGGACTAATTTACTTCAAGAAAGGTGCATTGGTATCAAAGAATCTCCATATGGGGCTTGCTTTTATTGTGGAAAAATCAGTCACTGGGTAAGGAACTGCCCTTGCCTCAACTGCTGACAGTATGTTATCCAAATTGGACAAGCAGGACACAAAAGAAAGTGACTGACAAATTTTGCCAAGACAGGGTAGGACAGTCCTTCAAAAATTCCTGCTTCACAGAATAGTCTGTCCGATATTCTAGGCTTGTAGGTCAAAGATGGATGCCCCAACATTACAGAGGAACCTTGAGGTGACTGTCCAGGTCACCAGATATCTCTGTCATTTCTATAGTTTTGGAAGTTGCTTCCTTTGCACTTCCTGTTTACTCAAGTATAATTTTATCCTTCTTAGGTCTCTCATGGAGATTGAAGACTAGATGGCTTTAGTTTTAGTTTTCCTTGTTACCAAATTAAAAAAAGAAACTTAGATAAGAGATGTAAAACTTATAAGTTTGAGAAACATAAATGTTTAAGCTGTTCATCTAAAAAAATGTTTTAAGATCTATAAACATATTTTTAGGCTGTTAATACAATTATGAGAAAAAAATGGTTTAGGTATAAAACTTTGGACTGAGATAGGACAGATAATGGAGTATTTTCTCTAAAAATACCAAACACAAATGAACTGGACATTGTGAATGTTATTCTTACCTGTGTTATTGTTTATAGTTTTATTATAGTAGAGTTAAAACCTTTCCTTTTTATTTAGACAAAAAAGTGTAAATGTGGAATATTCTTTTTCACTGTGTGAAGATGTGTCACTGTGATTGGTTTAATAAGGAGCTGAATGGCCATTAGCTGGGCAGGAAGAGTTTAGGCAGGACTTCTGGGGACAAAGAGGACTCAGAGAGGAAGAAAGCCAGAGTCACCAGCCATACAGAGAGGAAGCAGGATGGGGATTACAGAGTAAAGCCAACTGAGCCACATAAAAGAATGAAAATTAAAAAATATGAGTTGATTTAAGCTATAAGAGCTATTAGAAACAAGCCTCAGCTAAGGCTGAGCTTTCATAATTAACCATAGGTGTCTGTGTCATTTTATGTGGGCTAATGGCCCCCCAAAAGGAAAGTCTGCCTACAGCTCCCCAACGAGGTAAGCAAGCTGTTTTAATTCCTAATTTTATCTCTCATGGCACTGTGGACACAGAATATCTAATAATACTTATTTTGAATAGGGTTTTAAAAGATGCACTATGGCTTGGGTCTTATTGTTAGGGAGAGAGGACATTTTGATTTACTTAAAAGAAGAGAAAAAACAGGTATAATTTGAGGGTCACCAACTACAAACAGAGCCCATCAAAACTGCCAGCAGGCATATTATTAATATACCTAATAACAGTAATAGACACAAGTTGTGTGAATCATTAATACCAATGCAGTTAAAATGCAACATTCATTCAAATGATAGCGTATAATGCCACCCAGGGCATGGAAAGTGTGTTTATAATTACTATTCACCATATCATTATCTGTGATCAGAAAATTTTACTGGGTTAAGATACATTTATAAGTAACCAGTTATCTATCTGTTGGGCCCCACATGTTCATAAAAAGAACTTGGTATAATTGTAAAGCATGTATCTATTGATTTACTCAATGTTAGCAAGAGAGATGACTTCCAACATGGGCATTACTATGGTCTGTAGCCATGCTCAAAGTATGCATGAAAATAGCGAAATGCTGCACTACAATATAATGAACAAAAAGTTGATTGTATATCAGATTTCACTGGTCTGGTTCAAACTGTCATTTTAAATGATGATATACTTGTTTTAGTTAGTTGGCTTGTACAGCTGTTACAATGTTTTATGACATGGACATCTTATAAAACAGATATTCCTGTTATACAGGTTGGAAAACTGAAGTCTGAGATCCAGGTATCAGAATGCTTAGCTTACAACAATAACTCTCTTCTTCTTTATAGATGTGATTTTTCTCTGTGTACTCACACTTTGTAAAGAAAGGACAGGATCACTAGTGTCCATTCATTTGAAGGCACTAATCTTACCATGAAGGTCTCATCTTTACACCGTGTTGTAACTTTAGTTAATTCCCAAAGAACCCATCTCTAATTCCCTAGACTGGGCTAAGGATTCAACAGGAATTCTCAGGGTACATAAACATACAATCCAAGAAATGCATTTAGTATTATTTTAAGTAAAAATATAATGCACAGTTTCAAAATTGCATTAAGTTCTACTCAGTTCAGATATTTCAACTAAATGTACAGCTGTATATTAAATATCTCTCCAAATTTCAAACTTTACTTAATTTAGAAGAGCTCAATCATACTACGGTTTTTAAAAAAAAAAAAACTGCTTAGTATTAGTCACACAAAAAGCTGGGAGTGTTTCAAAACTGCATTGGAAGCTTTGTACTAATACATCCCCAGGAAGCCTGCTTGCTTGAGAGGTGTCATCTCAGTTTATGCCTTTGTCACACTACTATAAAACTATTACTTTCTATTGCTATTGTCAAATTTATCTGCCCCACTCAGAAAGGTAGCCATCTATTGGCAGCTAGAGTCATATGTCCTTCTAACTGTAACACACAGTAACTGTAAGCATACTGAGAGCTAAATAATATGTGTGTGTGTGTGTGTGTGTGTGTGTGTGTGTTCATCTATATATTTCCATATACCCGGACTAAGTAGAAGGTCCAGGTCTACATCCAGTTTTCTTTTGGATCTTATTTACCCAAGTCCACACAAGTTTTGAGGAATATATGATTTTTGAGCTCTTACCATATGTAAGCAATTTTACACTCAGGACTTTAAAGATGAACAAGATAATCTCATGAGAGAAAACTGAAATATTAATCTTCATTTTACAGATGAGAAAATTGATTGTCCCTTGGTTTGATTGATTACATGCAAATCAATACCCAGGTCATACTTTCCCCAAGAGACATTTTCTACTATTTTATTTATGTTAAAGAAGCTTTATGTCATGACAGAAGGTTCATTCACCTATGTCAGGGAAAATGAGATTATGCACATTCCACAGTCTCCTTTCTGCCTTCTCTCTCCTTCCCTAGTGTTTCTCTTTATCCTCCCTGTCTACCACTGCTGCCAAAGCAAAAATGGTGTGCTCTGCTTTTCCATGGCTATTAATTGCCACTACTAACAAGAAATAACAGCTTTCATTTTTTTAGTTTTACATACCAACTGCAGTTTCACCTCTCTCCTCTCCTCCCAGTCTCTCACCCTACTTCCCTTCTTCCCCAGGCCCCATCCACTCCTCCTCCATTTCTGTTCAGAAAAGTGCAGGCCTCCCATGGATATTGACAAAACACTGCATATCAAGTTGTAGTAAGACTAAGAATGTCACCTTGTATTAAGACTGGGCAAGGCTATCCAGTATGAGGAATAGGATCCCAAAAGTCAATAAAAGAGTCAGAGACAGCCCCTGCTCCCACAGTTAGGGGTCCCATAATATCAAGCTACACAACTGTCGCATATGTGCAGAGGGCCTAAGCCAGTCCCATGCAGGCTCTCTGGTTGTTGTTCAGTCTCTGTGAGTTCCTGTGAGCCCAGATTAGTTGATTCTGTGTTTTTTCTTGTGATTCAGTGACTCCTCCGGCACTTACAATTCTTCCTTTTCTTCAGCAGGGTTCTCCAAGCTCAGCCTAAGGCCTAATGTTTGACTTTGGGTCTTTGCATCTGTTTTCACCAGTTGCTGTGTGAAGCTTTTCTGATGATTATTGGGCTGGGCATCAATCTATAACTATAACAGAATATTGGTAGGCATCATTAACATTTGTTCCTCCAGTTGTGTTTGGTTCTGTCCTAGGTCTCTGGGCCACCGAGGCTCTGTGTCCTGTCCTTCTAGGCAGTGTCAAGTGTAGAATCACTCTCAGGGCATCAGTCTCAGGCTGGACCAGTCATTCGTTGGTCACTCCCACAATCTCTGTGCCACCTTTACTCCATCACATCCCACAGGCAGGACTGGCTGTAGGCCAAAGTTTATATGGTTGGGTTGGTTTCCCACTTCCTCCTCTGGAAGTCCTGCATGGTCACAGGAATGACAAAAACACAACAGGATAAGACAGGGAGCAGGGAAAATGTACTTGCTGTCCTAAAGGGTCCAACTGTACAACAATTAACATACCTGGATCCAGACATGTGACAGAAATCTGCTAATCTCAGATAAGCACTCTTTTCTGTCCCAAACCCAGTGCCCAAATTTTCACATCCTCTGTGGCACAGATGAACTGTAATAATTATTCTGAAGTATTAACTGATTAATAACCATTAACTGGCTAATACACTGAAATAAGTCCTAAACTCCCTCCTTAGAAGGACAAGATCATCAGGTGGCCCTGTTCACTCTCCATACATCTCCCTTCCCATGTTCATGGCTTTCTATCCTCCACAGAAACTGCTGGTGAGCAGCTCAACCCATCTACCTCTGCCTCCAACTCTGTCCTTGAAATTACATTATTTGGAACTGATTTCTTTATGCTTATTTTAAATCTTTATTTTGCTTCATGATTAACTCACAGCATAGTTTCTAGCCCCTTAACTGAATACCCCTTGGCCTGAATGTTTTCTCTGAAATAGCTTGTCCTTTGCATCAAGATAGACTTCTTTCTTCTCATTCTACTTGTTTTTGCTAGGTTCTTTTTTTTTTTTTTTAGAATGATTCTAGCCTTTCATGGCTGCAGGGGGGTTCAGTTTCAAAGGACTGGAGCACCTTCCCTTCACCCAGGGCATTTTTATTTTCAATTTACAGTTTAGCCAGTAAACTTCCATATGTTCAAAACAACCTGAAAGGAACTCCCAAAGATACAATGCCAAGTGCAAATTCCTCGATTTCTCAGGTACCACGGTTTTCTGGGTTTCCTGAACCAAGTTTTGCATAGTCTTTGTACCCTTAGGAGGCTCTCAGACCAGATTCACATAGGGCTGCTAGAAAAACAAAAGGTATTGGTTAGGCACCCAAAATTCCAATGGCACAAGTGGAAAGACAGAGGGTCTACACAGCTCGTCTTAAATGGGAACATCAAGAAGCAAGAAAGAAAAGAATGTTGCTAGGTTCTTAAAAGCATTCTTTTCTTTTTTGCTTCTTCATGTTCCCATTTAACACGAGCTGTGTGGACTCTCTCTCTTTCCTCTTATGCCATTGTAATTTTGGGTGCCTAGAATAGAATTACTGAGTGGGTTCCATTACCAAGACATTGCAATTTAAATTAAGAATGAATGAATGAACGAATGAATGCAAGGTAAATACCAGAAAACAGAAAACTACTTATATGCCCCTTGCTCTAATCTGTTTCTGCAAACAGTGGTTTTTTATTACTTTACAGGTAAATATTTTCATGTGACTTTTCCTGTGTTGCTACTTTTCTGGGATGACTAACACGTTATTTCCATTGCTGTGGGAAACTCTTTTATATTGAGTTATAGAACTAGCAAAGTCATCTGGTACCTTTTATTTTGTTTTACCACTTAAAACATGAAGCTTGCATTTTCTAGCCCAAGAAACACCTAGTGACTGATGACAGATCAGAAACAAGGAGAAGTTGGGGGTGTATAGGAGAAGGAGCACACACAAGGGGGCTGAAGGAAATGCCTAGGCAAAGACAGGCAGGCAGTTTCACCATCTGAATTATATGAGAAATAGACACGTTCACTTACAAAGTAGAAGTATAAACTCTAGTTTTTCATCTTGGATGCCACTGATCCTTGACTACTTAAATTTCATTGTGGACATTTTAGCCTTCTCACTCACGGCTAACCTTCAAAGATGAGCTTCAGTATTCTAGTTTAATCAATGAAAGGAAAATCACAACATCCAAAAGCCATCTTGGTAGCATAGCATCTTACCCATTTTCGCAGGCACTTGGCAGAGGAGAAACTTGCGAGGTTCACTTGCTTCATCCCACCCAGGTACAATGGACCAATCTAGGCTGTAGATTCCTCTTCCCTGTAGTGGCAGGTGGTGAGTCACTGAGAATATCAATCTACCTGGCCTGCTCTCTCACAAGTTGTGAAGGTGTTCACCTGTGCCTACCAGACTCAAATGGAGATGGCATCTAATCAATTGCAAAATAATGCTAAGGATAATGGAACGGTGACATAATTGTTCAACTGTGACCATGCTTCTAGTTTATATGCAATGTCACCTTGAGAAGGTATGATGTAAATTGTGACATACTCTCTAAGCATAGAGCATGACTTTCAACACCAATCTCATCTCTCCCTGGACTGAACCACTTAGAGGAAATACTGGTTTCTAAAGTCTCATGTCTATCATCACTGATGCCAAGTACTGAACATTTTCTCTGTTCCTTCAGTTGTATTTCAGGTCTCTTCCCAACTACATGACTGACATTGGAGGGACAAAAGCTAATTTAAAACTCGTGTTATTCTCCCATATCATTAGTATAACACCTATTAATTGGTATGCGATAGGCATCTAGTAGATAATCAACATCAATTTTATGTAAATTATCATAATATTTATGCAAAATAACAGGAAGAGTGGTCATCAGCCTGAGTCAAAGAGTGGGATTGCTTCATTTCAAGGTCATAATGGTAGCAAAGAAAGCTCTCACACCTAAGTCTAAAGATAAGACCGTCTACTTTAAATGAGATGTTTGGAGAATGTCAAAGACTTTCTCTGCCATTATGGACATCTGCTAAGTACAGGCAAGGTAAACAATCACCTGAAAGATGTATTTGCTTGCATGCAGTGGGAAACATCAGCTCATTAGCTCTCTGCTTAGCTCGTTAACTCACCAGCTCGTTAGCCCTGTGCTCGTTAACTACTTAGCTCTGATTAGCTCTGCTCACTTCCTTCTCCTATCACTCACAGTGTGAATGAACTGTAAATCTGCCAGAGCAACAGATGGCTTGTCCAGGTCCAGGGAGAGTAGTGTGTTCAGGGGTAGGGGACAGAGCAGTCTGAGATTGTTCTGGCCTTTAAACCCTCACATTTCCTAAAATTTGTGGATGACAGTTTAGCTTCATATTGATAGGCAAAAAGAATTGGTGCAGTTTTAGTCATTTTACAATGTGCAAGTTTCCATGTACAGGTGTAACTTTGCATGACACAAATGTGTTCTCACAGCACTGCTCATTGGCAGTGTACATGACCCAAGGACTTCAGACAGCAGCACAGCCCAGAAGTATTTATTGGGTACTTAAAAATGGTTGATAACGTGCTCATGCCTGTACTGGGCATTGGTTTCCTCAAATGATTCTATTTCAGCATTGAAATGAACATATTTGCTTAGGCTACTTCCTGATGAACAATAAATGGAAGTTGCAAATGATGAAATGAATGCTACAAATATAGTATATTCAACAAGGGTGGTGATAAAAAGAAAATAGGTTAATTATCAGTACTAACACAAAATCTAACCCCAAATACTATTATCTAAGCTTTTCACGTGTGATCACATTCTTTACTTCTATTTCTTTAATAATTAAAAGGGCACATTGTCACCATTACTACATCCAGCCAGACTTATATTATAAACATATTTGATTACCTGCACAGAAGGTGCCCACACATTGTCACTATAATCTAGGAAGTACAAAATAGAGAGGCTGTTTATTACAGGAGAATTGAAGAACATCCAGGTACATAAATTTGAAGGGCATACATTATCTGGAAATGACAAATGATATAATCGTTTTCACGTATCTATGCATCTACTTGGCCCTACCTGTGGTAACTAACATCATACTTGAGAAGCATCTTGTGTTGAATACCAATCATTATAATATTGTTGATTATTGGTCAAGACTCAGTGTTAAAAGGAATAAAGAATATGATCAAATATTGACAAGAATAAAACACAAGAAACACACCATTGAAAACTGGTACCCATGACCAAAGAAGCATGTCATAAAGCCTCGTAAATTCCTCATGGTTTCAGAGCAATAGCATCTAATTTAAACTATCTTTAGAGAGACAGAGTACAGGGGCTCCAAGAATTGAAATCACAAATAAGCAGTTTTACCTGTCTTAAACTGAAGTGGATGCCTGGTCTTAGCTGAATGAAAAGGCTGTTATCAGCCTAGCTACCCTTTCTTGCTAGGCATGCCCCACTGAGTATAAGTTATGCAGATTCATTCTGTCTTACTGCTACCTCATTGCCTGAGAAAAAATAAATAAATAAGTAAATAAAAAAAGAAAATAGCAAAAATTTGAGACCTTTCTTGGCTGCCTGAGGCCCTCTCACTTTTACTGCAAGAACTTTTGAAAAGGAAAACATAAACAAAATATATTTCCTATCTACCCATAACAAACAGACTAAAAATACTATTACAACTATACAATAGTTTAAGGTCAACGTATTCCTTCTTCGTGACTATGAAAATCTGACCCGGTAAAGCATTAAAATTCATAACACAAGGAAATGAGGGACTCCTAGAAGCACTTTCTTCTATATAAGTACAAATTTCCTCTGCCTACATCTAGCATTTAAAGGAAACCATCCAGATAATTAAAATGCCTATAAATGAAATGTCAAAGTTAAATGTTTTTTTTAAGTCTTAATGCTTAGGCAAAGTGAAACCTTTATTCTAAAATAATACACTTTAAATACTAGTGGAGTCTTGTGAGGGAGTTGAATAATTAAAGTTTGCCACATAAAATGGGTCTACAGGTCTCCACACAGCTTCACTGGGCATGTAACCTTTATGAAGGGGAATTCGATAATCAGTGTGGATTTTCTTTTGTCCTTAAATACAGCCAGAATTTTAAACATGAATACAACCACTGTATATAAAGCTAGTCATGCCACGAACATGGAGTAAATTACTCACACAACTAAAAAAAATCTCAGAATTTCTGAAGGAAGCATGTTTTATTCTGCTTTTGGGTCCTTGGCTTTGGGCTTATTTAGTCCTTGCATGAGGATGATGATGATAGTTCATTTCCTGTCTTTATTTGTAACCTTAACCTGGGGTTGGATGCTATCACCTTTTGACTGAATCTAGCAGACACATAACTCATCTCTATAGACATTATATGAATTCAAGTAAAATGCAGGCTTTTGTTCATCATATAGATCAATCCATGGATATCTGAATTTCTTTTGACACTTACTGTTAATCATCTGGTATTTATTGAACACTGGATATATGTATCACTGTTATACATATTTTCTGTAACTAGCTATTTGGAATGTGAGATGCCTGGTCTCTGTACCTGTTGGTTTCATTGCTGACCCTAAGTGATAATTAAAGCAGACCCAATTCTCACAAAGAAAGACACTAACATAGAGTCAGGGTAGGAATACAATTGTATCCCTATGATCCAAAATAAGAACTCTGATATTGCAATTCATCATATGCTATGTCCTCATAGAATGTAGGCTATCTCTTCCACTTCTATCCATCTTTATCTCTCTGGGCTGCTCATAGGTAGAATTCAACTTGTCCCACTCCTTGGAGGAAAGCAGCAAGGCTCTAGTTCATGTGTTCCTTTACTATTGGCTAGCAATTACCTCTGGGGAGAAACACAAAACATTTTGAGGCTACTCCTTAGTTTTATAGAAGATGAACCTACAGGGCTAACTCTCTTCCAGTGTCCTGAAGGCTGTGTGGTTAAACACTGTCACTTACTATAAGAAAGCACTCTGCAAGGCAATTTTCCTCATTCAACTGCAACTAGCTACAAAAGAGAAAATGTTTTGCTTGTATTCTGAAACTCCATACACAAATTTCCTGAAGACAACTCAACACTTGATTGCAGAGAGATAATTTTAGTATTAAAATATATTTTCAGGGGACTGGAAAGATGGCTCGGTGGTTAAAAGCACTGGCTGTTCTTCTAGAGGACCCACGTTCAATTCGAAGTACCCACATGGCAGCTTACAACTGTCTGTAACTCCAGTTCCAGGAGTCTGATACCTTACACCAATGCACACAAAATAAAGTTAAATAAAATTCTTTTTCAGCCAGAAGTGGTGACGTAAAGCTTTAATCCCAAACTTAGGAGATAAGGAGGCAAAAGTTTGTGGATCTCTGTGAATTCAGGGTTAGCCTGGCATACATAGTGAGTTCCAGGATAGCCAAGACTGCCAAGAGAGGGTCTGTATCAAAATAAACAACCAAAAAAAATTCTTCTCATGAAAAATTCCACCAAACTGAATTTCTTGGTTTCATCTAAAGTTACTGTCTTGGGAATCTCAGGTTTTATTGTTTAAGTTAATTCCACTTTTTGTTCATGTTACTAACACAATCAAGTCAGGGATGGGATTGTGTGCTGCTGTAGGTGGTCTTGACATCTTCTATGTCCTTCCTTCATTTGACTTGACAAATCTAAGCTCTGCAACTCTAATGTCTCCAAAAAATGGGGAGAAATCTACTTTTTCATTTGAGTGGAATCATCTTGGTCTTAAACACATCCTAATGAGATATAATAGATGATGAAATAGTTATACTTTTACATTGCCAAGTCTAATGGTATGATTAGAAGTCCATTTTCAGTAAATTCAAGGAAGAACATCATGGACATGACAGCAGAAGTAGGGAGACAATGAGGGGAAATGGGGAGGGCCACCTGGAGAGTCTCTACTCATGTTCTAGAAGGTATAGGATAGGCATGTAATATTACAAGTAAAGAGGACAATGGAAGGAACAGGTCTTTGCCTTGTATAACAGAAGAGCAAAGAGTAGTGTGATGTAGGAAGGCCTGTTGTGTAAAGACCTGAGAAAGACTTTTCTCTCCACAATGCCATTTTCCTTTTCTATTTATTGTTGCTGCTATTATTATTGATTTTTTCTGGTACTGAACCACAGAAAGGGATCTACTTCAAGAGAAATAATGCATTTATGACCAAATATCATCTCTTTTCTTCAACATACATTTGTACATAGTAAACACGGTATTAAAGAAAGCACTTGTATTTTGGGATCAGTTGAATGTGATTTTAAACCTGGAATTACCTAATGGTTTTCTTATTTGTGAAACACATGCACACACACTGCTGCTTTATAGGTAACACCTCATACACAAGAGCAGAAACAGAAAGTCCAGCTCCCTGCACATAGCTCACTGGAGAACCTTGCTGCCTTTCTTTTCAGTAGGCATGGTGTAGCTGAAGTTTTCTCCAGTCCTGCCCAGCCCCACAGACCCCACAGCCACTTATAAAATAATCACTCAGAAGCTTATATTAATTAAAACTGCTCGGCCATTAGCTTAGGCCTACCACTGACTAGCACTTACATTTAAATTCAGCCCATTTCTGTTAATCTATATGTTGCCCCATGTTCTGTGGCTTTACCTATATGCCATTCCATGCTGCTCCCTGGATGGCAGGATGGCATCTCCTGACTCAGCCTTCCTGTTCCCAGAATTCTTCTTGTCTATTTATCCCACTGATACTTCCTGCCTGGCTACTGGCCAATCAGCTTTCTATTTATCAACCAATCAGAGCAACACATATTCACAGCATAAAAAACATCCCAAAGCACCTCCCCTTTTCTGTCCAATCAAAAAGGAAGAGTTTAACATAGTAAAATTACATATAACAAAACAGTAATCAAACAAGAATTACAGTTATAATAACTAGTCTATTTGTATTTGGCAAAATTAAAGAAAATATTCTATCTACCCTACATTTTTGAGTCTAAAGTTTTATATCTAATTTATTTTTTAGCATAACCAAGGAAAATTATAAGTATCTAGTCTTTAACTACGTCAAAGACCCCTTCCTTTTAAATAGAAAGAAGGGGGAAATGATGGGTGATATTGCTCTGTATGCTGTGAGTGTGTTGCTCTGAGTAGTTGATAAATAAAATGCTGATTGGCCAGTAGCGAGGCAGGAAGTATAGGTGGGATAAGCAGACAAAGAGAATTCTGGGAAGAGGAAAATGAGTAGGGAGTCGCCAGCCAGACACAGAGGAAGCAATATGTGAAGGCAGAACTGAGAAAAGGTACCAAGCCATATCGCTAAACATGAACAAGAATTATGGGTTAATTTAAGTGTAAGAGCTAGTCAGTAACAAGCTTGAGCTAATGGCTGAGCAGTTGTAATTAATATAAGCCTCTATGTTTTTACTTGGGTGGGTCTGAGCGGCTGCAGAACTGTGGGGTAATGGGAGCCTGGTGGGACCAGGAAAACTTCAGCTACAGTATGGGGCATGATGCAATTAAATAACAAGGTTGTACTCCTTACCTGAGGATTTGAAACCAGAACCATAATGGATGTTGGATCTAGAGGGCAAGGAACCACAGGATGAGGATGAGGATGAGGATGAGGATGAGGATGAGGATGAGGAGAGGAAAAATGATGGATAGAGATACAAAGAAGGGCATGTAGCATCCTTAAAACTCTGTCTACTTCTGAATTTCTCAATTCTGACTCTGTGACACTGCTCCCTGTGAGGCCAAACTTCACTCCCATGACTTCCTGCCCTCGCCATGCTCCATGAAATTCCTACATAAGGGTTTGTTGACTGGTGCACAAGCCACCCCAGAGCGGAGCTGAGCATGCGGCTTTGACACTGCTTCCATCCTCTGTAGCAGTTGCCTTTGATGTTCACATTCTCCCTTAACCAAATTATGAATGCTCTATTTCTCTCCATTGCCACTGTAATGAACTTTAACAATAATTATATGTCAAGCTCCCTGGGCTGGGGGTTTCTTTTTCTTCCTTTTTTATCCTTCAATGCTTGTAGTCTTCTAAATTCTGTAACTCCTGGAGGAAATGTAGAGACATTAGCTATGTGCAAAGACAAAAGAAGCTTCATGCAGTTGACTAGCACTGTAAAGATTGGCTAGGACCCAGTTAATGAGGAAAAGCAGGGGGTAATTTTTTTGAATGTTAACACCAATACTGACAGGACTTCTTTGATCCTTTCAAGGCTATGTATGTTATGTATGGCTCATGATGACATATTATTGTAAACAAGATTCAATACCATTAGATTTGCCACTAAGCATCCCTTGCAAAGCATTTTCTGTGCCCAGCCTTTAAAAGAGCCACACAGTTATAGTCTGAATTGCTTATGTGAAAAACAACCCACTACATTCTCCTAGAGGGAGGAAAGATACTAAGTAAAGCAAAAGCAAATTAAAGATTGGCATGTATTGATTGGCTTAATTTCAATTTTATTTATTAAAAGTAAGTATTTCAAGCATATTTTCAAAATGAAGCAGCATAGTGATGATAAGCCTCTTCTATTTGTCTGTTCAGACTCATTAGTTGCATTTATAACCTTACAAAGATTGTCTTAGGGTGTCAACATTCCAGGTGGAGATAATTACATCATCTAAAAAAGAGTCAAAGGCTCAGTGTCTTGGACATCAAGCCACACCCACATTACAGACCAGAAAGTGTTTCCAGCATTACCATGTACCATTACAAGAGAATGTCACATTTAATTAATTTTATGCTTCTTAAGAATACAAAAAAGTTGATGCTGGTTAATATCAGACAATGGACAAAATGCATTTTTTCTTTTAATTTATTTAAGCTTTTACTATAATCTTGTAGGTTATTGAAACTCTCATTGCAATTAGAGTTGGGGACATGGAGAAAAGAAAATCCTTGTTGAATACCACCAATCACTGAGCTAACATTTGACTTGGGATTTGTATCCAGGATGAAATGTGCCGTTTTGCTCATAAAAATTTGTTCATATTGCTCCTATTTAATATCCCTGTTTGCTTTTATTTGCTATCTTCTAGAGATGAATTCATAGTCCTGAGGCTTGCTGGGAAATTGCTCCACCACTGAGTTGCATGACCAGTGTCTCCTTTTAAAAGCTTTACCATCACAGCATGGGCTATCTCCAGCTAAATATAGCTTTTGAGCTTGAGTAGATGTGAGATTGACAGACTTAAAAAAGTAGTTTATGATGAATGGAAAGGCTTATACATAACTGAACTTCATGAAAAAGTTGCAATAATTAAGAGAAAATATGTTGGAAGGCCATTAAAAAATATACTTGTGGCTGATGGCATTTATCTTCTTCCTTGGAAGAAAAAGCCATTCTATCTTCTCTTCCCACATAAGTCAACCTTCAGTTTTTATTATTTTTTTTTAAGATCATATTGTAATTACACCATTCTCTCCATCCCTTTCCTCCCTTCAAACTCACCTATAAACCAGTATTTACTCTTTTTCAAATTTGTTGCCTTGTTTTTTTGTTGAAGATAAAGCAAGACTCCCCACACAAGCATCATCCAAATGACCTAGCTTATGCCTACAACTTTCTTGAACTCTATAAGTGTTGAACTCTTGAACTCTATACTTCTTTAGAAACAGGGCTAACTGTAGAAACTCTCTCCTACTGTTCTCTTCTTCCATTTTGTTTTTTATGGAAAGCCATGTAGCTGCCAGAAGTTTAACAAAGACTTTTAACCATAATATATATTTATAATTGTTATATTCTAAGTTATCTTTTGAGATTATAATATAATTCTATCATTTATCCTTTCTCTTTCCTCCTTCCAAAATGCCCATATATCCTTCTTGCTCTCTTTCAAATTACTGGCTTCTTTTTTCTTCGTTAGGAATTATGTTTTCCTAAATACATAAATATAATCTTCTCAGTCTATATAATTTTATTGTGTGTTTCTATGGGTGATCATTTGCTATTGAATAACCAATTATTGTGCTTTTCCATGGCTAAGACTGTTTCTCCCATTCTCAGCATTCTCTAGCTGCCTGTAGTTATATGTGTAGGGATGAGAGCTCTTGAGCTTTCCCCAATTTATGTTACAATGTCTATTGGTGTCATCCTTGTTCAGTTCATGTTAAGACATTGTTTCTGTTAAGATCTTTTTGGGATATAGCACTTCTGATATGCCTAGGAGATAAAAATCGTATAGCAAACTCTGTGCTTCTTTAAAACCTGTTGTCTTTCTGATTCCTCTTCTTAAATGATCTCTGAGAATTAGGTGCTATAGTTGTATTGTATATGTATCCACTGGGACTGGGCTCCCTAACTCTGTATTTTTATTGACTGTGATTTTCTGTAATGGCCTCTGTCTGTTGCAGAAAGAAGTTCATTGATGAGAGTTCAGGACAACATTTATCTATAAGTACAAAGACAAACATTTAGAATGTAGTTGGTAATTGTGTGTTGTAGAATATTATTTAAAGTGTGTTATTTTTGTTCATGTTGCATTTGTTTAACTCTGTGAAGCTGTGTTACTTCGCCTGCCTAAAATACTAGGTCTAATAATGAACTGAACGGTCAATAGTGAGGCATGAGAGAAAAATAGGTGGGACTGGCAGGCAGAGATGATAAATAGAAGGAGAGATCTTAGAAAGAAAAGAAATATCCAGAGAAAGAGGAGGGCTCCAGAGGCCAGCCACCCAGCTACACAGCAAGCCATGGAATAAAAGTAAGATTTACGGAAGTAAGAAAAGAAAAACTCCAGAGGTAAAGGGTAGATGTGGTAAGTTAAGGAAAGTTAGCAAGAAAAAAGCCAAGCTAAGGCTGAGTATTTATAATTAAGTATAAGTCTCTGTGTGTGTGATTTATTTGGAGCTGCGTGGTAGGCCCCTCAAAGTGTAAAAAATCAGCCAATAACAATTATGTTAGGTTAGTGAAGTTGTCACTGTAAGCTCTCATCCAATATCCATGATTTCATTAGCCCTGGGTCATATTCTAGGTTTCTAGTACCAAGCATAACTTCCCTCTTACTGAGTATTTCTTCAGTCCAGTTAGATAGCTGCTGGTTGCTGCCAAGATATGTGTGCCACTACTGCACTTAGGTGTCAAAGATGGGCAGCACTGTTGGTTGCCTCCTTCCCCTAGAAGTGTGCATGGTGCCTTCTGGCACCATGAAAGCTAATCCTCAAGGATAAGGCTTTTGGGTCCAGTCCAGCTCCGGGAACTTTGTTCCCTCTGTTTGAAGTGTATGGTATCTTTAGCAATAAGAACTTACCTTGTTACCCTAGGGGATAACCAAAATATTTGAAGTCTTTTTCACAACCCTGACTAAAAAGGGATTTTCATGCCTTGTTATTGGCATTTTTGTTAGATGGTCTACAGCTCTTAGAGGGAATATTGTCAGGCAGATAGGAAAATTTCATTTAAACATGATGTGGACATTTATACACAGACTTATGCTTCTTACAATTATTTTTTTAAGCAGATACTTAATAGTAAAACTTCTTATGATTTTTAGATATCTTTGCTATTATTTTACCTTCCTGCCTCCTTAATCTGTGTTATCACTTGCTGCGGATATCTCTCTGTATGCTGTGAATGTGTTGTTCTGATTGGTTAATAAATAAAGTGTTGATTGGGCAGTAGCCACGCAGGAAGTATAGGCGGGACAAGAGAGAGGAGAATTCTGGGAAGAGGAAGGCTGAGTCAGGAGTCGCCTGCCAGACACAGAGAAAGCAAGATGTGAAGGCAGAACTGAGAAAAGGTACCAAGCCACATGGCTAAACCTAAATATGAATTATGGCTTAGTTTAAATGTAAGAACTAGTCAGTGGTAGGCCTGAGCTAATGGCCGAGCAGTTGTAATTAATATAAGCCTCTGAGTATTTACTTGTGTCTAAGTGGCTGCGGGACTGGTGGGTGAATGAGATTTGTCCTGACCATGGGCCAGGTGGGACACAGGAAACCTTTAGCTACAATTACTGCCCTTTCACTCATTAGTGCCTCCTTGTGTTTTGAAACCCCCTTTGAATCATGTATACCCTGCTATACCTCTCTTTAGGGCTCCTTCAACCCCATCCCAGCAATGACTCCACTTTAGATTCCATATTCCTTCAGTTACCTCACATCTGAAGGTGTGGAGCTAGGAGCCTCAGATGACAGGAAGCATGCAACATTTATAATTTGGTCAACACAGCAGTTGACAAAGTTTATTAATTCTGGAAGAAGTTACCAGCTAGAGAGAGAGAGAGAGAGAGAGAGAGAGAGAGAGAGAGAGAGAGAGAGAGAGAGAGAGAGAGAGAAGAAAAAACTCTTCTCTTTCTGGAGAGAACAGAGATGCCAATATCAATACATGACAAATGAGATGACTCACAATGTAAGCCTCCCCATAGTATGGATCTTAACATAATTATCAATACATTGCTTTCAGCTATTTTCCCATTTTCATTGCATACAGTTTATGTCTTTGTTTTATGTAGCTATTTCTATGAGAGGAGAATGAAAGAAGCAAGATGAAAATGAAAGAATTATGCAAAAGAAAAGAATGCTTGCCAAATATAGGATTTGTGATTTCTACTTTGTACATGATTTATGTACAATTACGTTTTCTAATGCATTACCCTATGTGCTACTCCATGGTACAGCCCCAATATGTGTGTCTGGTATCTTTGTGGATTGAGACAAATAACCTCCTTTTATTTTCATTCTTAAAACCAGTAACTTTTTTTTTTAATTTGGAATTTTCTTCAGATTAAGTAGTAGCCTTGATTTTTCTTACAGTAATTTGTTTCAGTATTGAAGAAGTTTGTGGCCATGCGTGTTGGTCTCTCTGTAACTTAAGCAAAGGGAAAAATATCAGACTCTCCTTAAAAGTTCATTCATATTTTGGTGTTCAGAATTGAGTTCATAAGCCAACTGTTTTGTGACGCAGCTGGTACAAGAATAAAGAAGGAAGGTTGTGAAATATATTATAACCTTAAATACCACAGGAAGTATGATGGCACATTTAAAATAAAGTAAAAAAAGAACAGCACGTTTTGTACATTTCAACACATAGTAAATAGTTTCTCAACAGTGAAATGAAGATGAAGTTGTTTTGGGGGCTGAGTATACTAAAATGGGAGAAACATACAAATGAGAAGACAGGCTGATGGAAGCAGGCACTTGGAACTAGGGATGATTTAAGAGGAATCAGGATGGACACATCCGGCTGAACTTCAGTGCAAGGATGGCAAGGTAGATGTTTATGATCATACTAGTATTTGCGTTCTAGAATATTCTAGAAGTGTGTTTTTTCTAAATTGGCAAGGAAAAAAGTGGATATGCCTTCTGACACTGGTATGAAATCTTGTTAGGAGAAGTTTTACTCATGCAGGTGGGAGGTAGAGCTCAGGATTTTGGTTGAAGAAGACCGGTGAAGAAAACAGGAGCATGCCATCAATTTATCAATTAGAGATAAATCATGAATTGATTCATAGCATGATCTTAAAAGGTGCTGAATGCCCATGCTGGGGAAGGGAAGAAATACTTAAAAGTTTAGGATCCACTGGTATTTAATGGGATTTTTTCCCCTAAATTTGTTGATCTAATTGCTTAACAAGAAAGTGGTGCAATGATGGAGATGCACAGCAACTGCAAACACCGGCTTTTGTTGCGTGACCAAATGTCTCTGTTCCACTCTGGAGCTGCTGATCCACACAGAGCACCTGATTTAATTCCTGTCTTGAACCATAGGCACGTATTGCTTCTCTAACAAATGTTCAGTACTCTGCTAAGAAGGATGCAACCATCTTTCTTCTAGGAGAAATACGAGGTGTGTGTCTCTGTGACCAACTGGGACATGGTTGTCCAGTAACCTTAGGTGAAGCCTGGAGTGAGTTAACTTCAATCACTGATATTATTTTTTTTCAAAGCCACTTTCCAGGACATTGTCAAATTTACTCTAAAACAGTAAATTGTATCCGTGATGGAAGTCAGATAAGACATCCTATGGGAAAGACTTAACACTAAAACCAAACATTCTGTAAACAATTCTCAGAGAAGGGGCTGGCATTCCTAACAATGAGGTATGTCTGATGAGAAATACCCCTCTGCAGTCAGGGTTCAGATATAAAAACAGGACCAGGTATTACAGTCTCACTAGTCATGTTTCAACTTAACACTACAGCCCAAGAATCACATGCATGTGTACTTTGAGATCGCAAGTGAACAGTCATCACATTAGAAAGGGAGAGGAGATGAAACTGTTGTTAAGTCATTTAAATGCATTTAAGTAATAATTGTTAGTATTGTCTAATGTAGGAACTAGTTTGGTATTCTTATTTTTTGGGTATATCAAGAGGGCAAGCTGATGTTTTCCTTCTGCCCAAAGGGACAAATAGAAGTCATATACAGGTGAATTCAACAGCTTCTGTACCTGAATTATTTCCTTCTAGACTTTTACATTTGAAAGATATTTATACTGACTAGAATTATAAATTAGACCATTCCATTCCATGTTTTCTTCAGATACTGATTTGAAATTTTGTAGTAATAACTTCCTGGTAGAATTTTTGTTGGCTCCATATTCCTAATTGTTTTTAGATTATATACATTCTAATGTATGGTATATGTTATATATTTGTGTACATATTTTTAATGTTAAAGTTATCTGTCAGTAGTCTCATTTTAAGTAACTTATTTACCTTGCTACACATAGATAAAATGTTCTCTGTAGCTGGGCGGTGGTGGCGCACGCCTTTAATCCCAGCACTCGGGAGGCAGAGCCAGGCGGATCTCTGTGAGTTCAAGGCCAGCCTGGGCTACCAAGTGAGTTCCAGGAAAGGCGCAAAGCTACACAGAGAAACCCTGTCTTGAAAAACAAAAAACAAAAAACAAACAAACAAACAAACAAAATGTTCTCTGCAAATGGCATGTTGATTTTAAGACATTCTGGCTTTAGGTTTTTTATTATGTTGAAAAGGCACACCATTATTCTTTAAAATATTTTCTGTTTTACTTCACTCCTCCTTTAACTCTCGGGAATTAATTACCAATGTATCCAGCCACCTGATGATGTTCCACACTTCATTAATTCTCTATTTTCTCAATGACTAAGTCAGTATTGTAAAAGACTTTCAAATAAAAAACACATCACACAGTGAGCAAGACCCAACATCTACACATTTCAATTCAAAGATTTGAATTTTCAATTTGCTTCAGAAAGAGAAAGAAAAATCTCTTACTTGATATTCCATATTAGTATATGATTAAATTTTATACCTAAATACATTTTAAATGCAATATTTCAAAACATGATTTTATTAAAACAATGTGATTTCCACCTTATCATATATATAATACATTGTTGAGTAGTCTTCATTTGGAGGTAGTTTTTGATATTTGAAATAAAAATTTGAAGACAAATGTGTATATTACATGGGGAGATTTGTATGAAGGAAACAGAAATGATGTATTTATGTTACAATGTAGAAAATACAAATAAATAAATAACTTGGTGGTATTTGCCTACATGATTAATTGTTAATTTGTTCCAGTTTTACTTTTAACTTTTTACTAACAACATGATGCTCAGAAAAGGACATAAGTACCTAAACTTCTGCTGGTGATTGACAGTAGGAGGCTAGGCACAAAAATTTCAGTTGAAAGACAGACAATATGATAGGATATGCATTGAGATGCTAGCATGAGAAGCAAGGATGGAGTGATGGAATATTCTGGAAGCATTTCTGAAGCAGAATCAATAGGATATAAAATTAGCTGGTTTGTGAAAAATTTTATACAGATTAGTCAACAACCACCTGTGTGATATTCAGGTAATGTCACTAATGTGATGATCATTAATAACAGAGTTTAGGTATTGACTGAGCATTCATGAGATTTAAGAAGAACATAGTTACTAGAACCAGAGATTTGAAACATGGAAATGCAATTGTGTAGGATATGAAGAGAGACAGAAACAGAAAGAAAGAAGGAAGGAAGGAAGAAAAGAAGGGAAGGAGGGAAATGAAACAGAAAATGAAGAGAAGAAGAAAGAAAAGGGGAGAAGGAGGAGGAGGGGGAGAGGAGGAGGAGGAGGAGGAGGAGGAGGAGGAGGAGGAGGAGGAGGAAGAAGAAGAAGAAGAAGAAGAAGAAGAAGAAGAAGAAGAAGAAGAAGAAGAAGAAGAAGATTTAGTGCAGGACAGACTTAAATTCCTGCATATTTTGCTGTTGAATAAAAAGGAAGAATCGTGAGAAATGCAGCAACATGTTTATAAATGGAAAAATGAGGTACTGGTGGTACTGAAACCCAAGGGACAAAAGATAAGGAAAGAAGTTAATCTACAATGTTAAAAACTTGTCCAGAACAGTAAAGACTAAGAAATACCTTTCATTTGTCAATATTTTTAGTGAGATAGTCTTTCTTGATGGTTTTCTGATTATAGGAATTCAAATAATCCTCTTTCTGGAGGGAGTCATCACGTTACATTCTCATCTACAGTCATGTACATCATTTTGAAAATGTATATGTAATATTTAGAAACTACTTTAATAATGTTATTGCAAGAAATGAATTCTAATATAGTTAAATGCCATAACCCACCAACATAGGAATTTAGTTATTATTAATATTACTCTCAAGATCAATGAAAATTGATAATAAACTACATATATACATAAACTCAGATAAGTCCCCTGTTTTCCCTTCCCATTCATTTCCCTCTTTGTTTAAACACAATTATCTTACATTTGTGACATGATAATCATCCCTTAGCCATAGGCATCTTCTAACACTTTTGAATGGAAATAATCAGAAAACATATATGAGTTATTAAATGACATAGAACACCCAACCAACAATTTCTAAAATAGAGAAATATAAATTGGGATAGCTCCTGGATAAGGCTTTCTTTTTAAATGTTAATTTTGTCAGACTGAAAACTTTATCTCTTCAAACCCTTTCTACTGCTAGCATTATACCTTGAGTGCATTTAGTTGAACACCAGCTCACTGCCTTTTCTGAGATCAAAAACCATCGTTTTTCTTTGTCACTGTGGTAATGGAAAGGGTCTGATGCTTCCAGCAGGCACTGTAGTAGAGTTCAACTGTCCATGTTATACACTATTGAAAAATGTTTAACCTGCCTCATTTCTGCCATTGTGTGTTTCAGCACGCAGCAGATGCCTGCATAGAAATGCCCAGATGGCAGGCTAGTACTGGTAATATTTCTTCTAATGTCAAGGGGACCTATTTCATGAGAAAGATATTTTGGGTAGCGTTTGGAGCCTTAGGTACAACTGAAGTATAGGAGAGTCATTTAATCTGTCTGCCATCCCTACAACAGTGTCATCTAGTTTCACTGGCAGACCAGGGATCTTAATGTGTCTTTTGTATTGGACTGGCACCTGTGGGTCTTTCTGCTTTATGATTTCAGAACACTGAAATCACTACCTCATCCCATATACATATCTGCTGGTGCCCATACATGCCTGATACTCATCGAACAGTATAGAGAAAAATTATTGAAACAAAAATTTAATGTATAAAATAAAACTTAAAAGGCAAAAACACACACTCACATCAATTGTCTTCACAAAGGAACATGTGTAGAGATACACATAAAAACACACACTGGCATTAGTTGTCCTTGTAGAAATGGGAGAGTAAAGCTTGCTTAGTAAACTGGCACTATGGGCCATGCAGTGTTCTGGGCATGGGCAGTCAAAGAAAGGTCACGATGGAAAGGGGCCATTGCAATAGAAGCATGAAAACTCTTAAGTCAAAACTTGGCTTACTCAATGTTACTCACTGACAAATGATCTAAATATGCAATACATAGGAGATGGTGAGTGCCATCAAGGGAAAGGAACAAGGAATAGACTCATCTAGATGTGGAAAATACAGCAGGTAGGTGTGTAGGCTCATGAGAGGGTGGGAGTTCTGGTTTACTTCACTCTGCCCAGAAGGTGAAGCAAAAGATAACAAATGAAGCAGCAGGAGAAGACAGAGGGAATAGAGAGTGAGGAAAAGAAACGGGCAAATGCAGTGGTGAAGGAGGCAAGAAAGAAGAGGAGAGGTTGTGGAGTGAAGGAAGAGAAAGACAGCAGAAGAAAGGAGAAAGGAAGAGAGCAGGAGACAGACAAATAGCATAGGTGGGAGGAAGAGGAGGAAGAGCAAGAGAACCCAGGAAGATAAGGAGGGGCAGGAGGACAAGGAGGTTGAGGGGCAGAAAGAGGACAAGAGAGAGAAGAAGACAAGAGGAAGAACAGCAGGACAGTCCAGTGAATACTTTTGCTAGTCTCTCATTCATTCTTCTCCGGAGACGCTGCATGCAGAAGCCGATGGTGTGAAATCTGAACTTCTGCTACTTGGACCCTGCTCCACAGGGCACGGAAATGACAGACAGCACAGTAACTTACAGTATCTAGTCGTGGGTGAATCATTTGTCTGGAAATATTTCTGAACAAAATTCTTTTCAACATTGTGATCACTCAAGGCCCGTACTGTGGTTGTATCATACAATCACAGCTGTCTCCTAGTCCCTCACAAGAGAGCTGGTGACTATAGTTTTGGCACAAGTTACCTTTTCTCCAAACCAAAACAAGTCCGAGAGGGATGGCCCTGCCAAAGCTGTTTACGATGATCAACGACCTGTCCTTTGGTTTCTTCTTTGGAGACAGACTCAGGCAGCATGCATGCTAGCCAAGACAAAAGGCCAAATGAGGTAACTGTTTGAATAGTTCCAGCCAAGCTTCTTCCATTCAAAATACGGTATCATATCAGTAGTTAAGGTGTCTGCATCTGTTTTGCTTGCGTTTATGGAAATTAGTGTAGATAAATCCTACATGACGGAAGCGCTTAGTCTTCTTCTTTTCTATTGGCATGCCACTGGATTAATATATACAGTGTGACACGATGTATCATAGACAGTGTTTTAAGTTTCTGTCCCCCAAGGGCTCAACTAAATGTTCAGCATCACTTCCATTTTCAGTTAGCAAGGAGGTGAGAGGCTGCATTCCACCACTATTTCCGCATAAACTTTCCTGTAACAGAGATAGCATTTAATTTCTACCATTAACACACTTTGTAATCTCTCATCTCACTCTACCCATTTTCTTAGAGAAGATGGTTATAAAATGATTCAAGGACATCTGTGCTTTTCAGTCACTATTCTGCATTTAATTCTATCTTGGGATGGGTAGCAGGAGGTTGTTCAGAGCGACTGATGAACCTTTCTAGGACAGTCGGCCAGAGGAAACATCATGCTCCTAAAGTTGCTAACAGCTAAGACGCTTCATAACCAAATACAAATTGTCCCTGGTTCCCTGCCAGTGATTTCCTGGTACAGAGGATGAAGATTTGATTGCTGGCTGGCAAATGCCCTGACTTGATGTGTGATCCCTGAGGTTTTAATCGTTTTGATCACATTCTTGTCTCACTAAAAAGTGCAGGAGTTGGCAATCACTCCTTCCCTCATTACTGCCAACTGGCTCTGGTCTGCTCTATTTCTCCCTCTTATTATTCCCCACTCTAAGTTTTCATAACACAGCTTAAAAACAGTCCAAGCCCCTCAACTGCATAACATCCTTGGCAATCAAAGAGATCCTTACTGAAACAATGCGTTCCTTTGGAATTTATTGAAACAGAAAATCCACAATTAATTATTACTACCCTATACCCTGGCTGTGATCTTTATCTCTGATAAGGACAGAGATTGGGTATTCATAGTCATGTGGACTATACTGTACTTTCTGATCCATTGATGGATATGTTCCCAACCTAACAGTTCTTTACTGAATGTGTAATAGGTGTTGAGTGTATGCTGAAATGCTGGGAAGACAATAAGGAATAAAAACAAACACCGACCTTGATAACACTGGGTGCTTATTCTACTAAACTGAAAAGCATTTCCTCCCACACAACCATATGCAAAACTGCAAGTGACAGCACTCTAAATTTGAGTTGCATGCTTCCATGTAAGGAGTGTTTAATCTGAATCCGGAAGCTTAGGAACATCTTACCAAGGAAGTAGACACTGAGCTACTGTGAATAATAATGACTGGCGGTAGAGAACAGATTTCATCCTGCTAGCAGGAGGCAAAGGACAAAATGATCATGGACTGTGAGGGGCATCGAAAGAAGAATGAGGCTTGCAGAGAGAACAAACTAAGGCCCATCACTGAGGAGGTAGCAGGACATGGACTGTAGTGGTTTTCTGAAGTTCCCTGTTTAGAAATGCCAATTAGAACTCAAATACAGTCTAAACTGAATGACTTTAAGATAAAGAATTCCAACTAAGTTTTCATTTAGAAAATAATTCTAGTTAGCTATGAGGGGAATGGTTAAAGGTAGACCACTAAGACAGGTGTCGTGAGAGTTCTAGAGGGAAATGACAGAAACATAGGAAAACATATTAGAAGTAGATATAGTTGTATAGAAGAAAAAGAGATGTAATGAAAGACATTTATTCTGAGATGTGGACAAAACACATAATCAAGTATGTGCCTTTAATATCATAGATATTTCTCATTGTAGAGTTAGATGAACTGGATGGGTGATAGAAATGTGTAGAGATAGGGATCCACATAAAATGAGTTTGTCTAATTATTTTTAACCTTCTTGGATTTGGAAAGTATTAAAAATGTTGATTGTGATATGCCAGGTAAGCAGATGGCTCAATACACGTGAAGGTCAGAGATGCTTCACCTGAAGCTAAGTTTCAACAAGTTATCATCATCTTATAACTGGTAATTCCAATACGGATGAGCTTCCTAGGGAGACTGAGTAAGAGAAATAGGACTGAGCCTTGATAATGTGAAAGGTTTGTGCACCACAAACGGCAGGCCTCTCCACTAACTGTGAACCCCATGTCTAGGATAGCTTATATAGAGTGACAAGCAGAACAGGAAAATCTGCCTAAAAGAGATCTAGGGATGTGAATGATGGCATAGACAGCATACAGCCGTTGTCATCTAATCCACTTTCAGACTTGCCAACATACTTTGATACACAGTCATCTCTTTCTTGTTGAAACACTAGAATCGTGACAGATAAAAAGGTAACATTATATTTTATCTGTACATTAAGCTCATTTGTTCTTTGCTCAGAATACTTTTGACAGAGTAATGGTCTTTGGTCTCCAAAATGCAGGCCTTTCCTCCCCTAAAATAAAACCTCTCCCGTCTGTGCACCTTCATTTCCTTGTTTCTGAGCTCCTCTCCTGCTTTGCTCATGGATGTACTCTCGTCTTCAGCAAGCCCAGGTGTCCAACACCTCACTGCCACTGTCGTTTAACAACCTGCTCCATACACACTCTTTTCCAGTTTACATGTTCCCTGTATGCACTGATGTCATCTCCATTGGCAATGCCAACAGATGACTGCTAATTACGAAATCTAGTAGATCCAAAGAGATCTCTACCCTTTCCCACATGTCACCTCTTTTTTGAACTCCAGGAACAAAGAGATAACCACAGGATTGTGATGATAAACTGTAACCCAAATGTAAATTAGACAAATTAGTCTAATGCATCATTAAAAAAAAAAAAACACTAAAAATCAGAAAATCATGATTATTGTCTGTATTTCTCTCATCAATTACAATGACTGTCACATATATTCACCCTTTATGTGTGTTTCTGAGTAGAAAACAAGTAACTATTTTTCATTATTCTATTTTTGTGATTATAAAATTATTATATCATGTCTCCCTCTGCTTTCCTCCCTTCAGACCCTTCAATATATCCCCCTTGCTCTCTTTCAAACACATGGTCACTGTTTTCTTTGATTGTTGTTACATGCATATAAATATATGTATATGCATATGTATTCATAAATACATACATAAAACCTACTCAGTCATTATGTTACACACACACACACACACACACATATATATATATATATATATATATATATATATATATATATATATGCTTTAGGAGTGATCATTTGGTTTTGGATGGCCAGTTGGTCTGCTCTTTTCTAGAGAAGACTATTTCTCCCACTCTCAACATTCCTTAGTGGCCTATATGCTTTATGTAGGATTGAGACTTCCTGGGCTTCCCTTCACACACGGCAACATTTCTACTGTTGTTGTCCTTGTTTAGCACATATTTAAGTGGCCGTGTCTGTGAGACTTTATGAATATAGATTCTGATATTTCCAGGAAACACCATCTCAAGGGAAACACTGTCTTCCTCTGACTCACGTTTTGTCTGCTTCCTCTAACACAACGTTCCATAAGCCTTGGGTATGAGAGTATATTGTAGATGTATTCATTGGGATTGGGCTCCACATCTCTGCATTTTGAATATTTGTGGTTTTCTGTAATGGTCATTGTTGGTTTATAAGAGAAGTTTCCTTGATAAAGTTTGAGGACTGTACTTGTCTGTGGGACAATATTTAGAATATTATTTAGGTAGTAATGTTGGCTTAGTTAAGTGATATATCTGTATTTTCCATCCAAGATTCATGACTTTACTAACCATGGGCACTAGGCTAGGTTTCCAGTACCAGGCATGGTTTTACACTTCTTGAGTTGGTCTTAAGTCAGTTAGTAACTGCCCAGGCATGTGTGGCACTACTTCACCCTGAGGTGAAAAATTAGCACAATAAAAATAGTTCTGGTGCAGTTAGTGAAGCAGAAAGCAAAATAAAGAGGTTATATCTAAAAGTAGAATGTTGATAAGAGATGGTGATGATAAAAGAAAGGGATTTTTTTCTTTTTTGTGGATTTTTTATTATTAGGAAATTTTTTATTCATTTTATATACTAACCACACATACCCCTCTCTTCTCTCCTCCTGCCCCCCAGCCTCACCTCCACAACCCACCCCCTTCCCTCCTCTGACAAGATAAGGCCTCTTGTGGGGAATCAGCAGAGCCCGGTACATTCAGTTGAGGCAGGTCCAAGCCCCTCCCACTACATCAAGGCTTTGCAAGGGTATGGGAGAGCAATGCAAGATTTTTTTTTTCAAATTGAAGATATTAAACTATTTTGGAATAATTATAACCATGTAATTTCAGTGCACCATGTACAAGAACCAAGTTTAAGCCACACAGTTACAGTATACAAAATGTCATCTATTCAAATTAGCACAGTAACTTCCCAGTAATAAATTGACTTCTTAAATAATTTCAGATTACATTGGATCAAATAGAATTTATTTGAATTGAATTGAAAAATATAAATGAAGTTCTTTGCTGGGCATATGCTTCTGATACTTACTGTGTTAGATCAAAATAACAACCTCTTTAAAGGTGATAAGTTGTATTAGAGAAGATATTTTGTGCTCCACAAATAGGAAAAACAGAACGAAAAGGAAGAAGAACGTTTTTCAGCTCTAAAGGGTAGGAAGAGATCATTCAGGCATGAACCATGAAATTAAGGAGAGGAAATGTAGTGTTATTGCATTGAAGCCATGGGACAAAGTACAACTGAGAGGATGATGAGACGAATTCAGTAGATATTAGTCAGGTTCAATTTTCCTAGCACACACATCAGGACACTTGCTTCATTAAAAAATTCTAGCTTTTTATACACCAAGCCACACATAAGCCTATAAATATAGTTACATGCATGTGGATTGTGAATGTTACTCAAACACAAGCAACTTCAGTTTTTATCTCTAGAGCCATGTGTCTGTCCACCATCCTTGAAAGCATCCCTTAAATGTCAGTATAGAGCTGTTATTATGCTATGGTCCTTAATGATAATAATAGTCAAACCTCAGGTGAAATTATCAAATGCCGTCCATTGTTCAGAATCTACTTCAAGCTTTTCCTCCTACTTGTGACTCATGAAGGACAATGTTTGTCTCTCTCACTCCCATATGCCTGCACAGACATGCTGAATAACTAATGCAGGATTGTATCTTTTTAATTATTAGAATTCATGAATTTATACAAATCCTTTCCTTCTCTGAACCCTTAGGCCACAAGTAATTTAGAATCTTTCTATTATTCTTGCACTCTTTACTCCAGTGGCTTGGCGTTCTTTCTCTTATATTTATTTTCTTTCTTGGCGAAGCATGAAGAAGAATTCTAAGAGTCTAGTAACTGAAATTTAAAACCTGAATAAAAATAAAACACAAGTTCATCTTCCCAGAACCAATGTGAGGATGAAATCTATAGCCAAAGACTAGCAAATATCTCACATTTCTGCCTTCATTCTAGGCTTCCAACTCTATTTCTCCATCTCTTCTCTATTGTCTTAACATTATTTACTGACAAAAAAAGAAATAGTCAAGGATAAATGACAGCTAATGGAACATAGGGAGTATGGTACATACGCTTTGAACTTGCAAGTGTGTCTCACCTGTGGCCCCTTCATGGATAGGTGTGAACATAGCCCAAGCCCAGCAGGTTTGCAGACATGAGTGGCACATCATAATGTTACATGGCTTGGCAGACCTGTTTAAAGTTTAGACGTGAGTATAAGCATTGGCTCTTCTTGGTGTTGAACTAAGGCCATGACTATGATGAAGAGAGTATGTCCTCTGGTGTCCTGACTACCTCTGTTTTTTTTTTTTAAATGTAGACACACACACACACACACACACACACACACACACACACACACACACAAGTACATATGGTTTCCAGAAGATGCTATTTCCCTAGAGTGAGAATTACTGAGAGTTGTGAGCCTCTGCATATAGGTACTAGAAACCAAGCCTTTGTCCTTTGCAAGATCATCAAGAAATCTTTATTGCTGATCTATCCTCCAGTTCCTCTACTCTTTTTCAATCAGACCTTCAGTCCAAAGTAATGGCCTGACAGTGTAAAACACAAACAGGACATGCAATAGCAAGTACGTTCATAGAAATATGCTGTTTCACAATCACCACTTCTTTTTCCATGTCAAAACTGTAAAACTAATGAAAAGACTTTAATTGATAAATCATGCACATGGAAATATGTATTTTACTCATAACACTGGGGGTGGCGAGGAGGGCAAGAAGGAAAGAAGGTCAACACACACAGAGAAAAATGAATGGGAAGAAAGAGGAAAGAACAGAATTTCATCTTAATCAGACTGCAACACAGTGACCCCTCTACATTCTCCGTATGATTTGAAAGTTGGGGGGAGGGGATTGATCAGGGCTTTGGAGTATCAGTGAAGGAGAGCCCTTCCAAAGCTCACCAGAGCTAGGACAGGACAGACTGCTGTGTAGCCCTGGGCTAAGTTAATCACGCTGGCTCTGTAACCAAGGAGCTGCTGTGCCACGGTGCTCCCTTAATGTGCAGCACAAGCCCATTTACTTGTTTGATTTTGCTCCTTTTTGGTAAATAATTTACATAGTTTTGCATTAGCTCAATTTGCAAAAATTGAGCAAACAGTGCAATTTTCTGTAATTATGCCAGTGCAAGACAGAAGTAAAGTCTGGCTGAGAGAAGCTTTATCCGAACTGAAAAGACATTTGGTGGAAATGGAGCATGAGAAGCAAATGAAGATCTGCTTAAATTGGCCCTGGCCAACGTGAGAAGGAACAACACAGTTCAGCTAACACTCATCGAGCTGAGGGGTTTTGCCTCCCTCATTCTTTCACAGTCTCCTGTTCAGCATCTGTGTATCATGCATGTGCTCCTAAGCTCCACTCCCGGAAAAAGGATGCACTGCCCTGTTTCTTCTTGTGAATGGCTGCACACTTTTGTCTCATTTCATTGTTCTTCACTGTGAACCTTTGTGTTGCACATCTTCCCTTCAACCACTATTCCAGAGCAGAATCTGGAAAGCAGTAACTGATGTCAGTTCTTTCAATGGTCAACCACATAGATATGCCTGAGATTATGTGGAATGCAACCTTGCTTGGGGAGTGAGGCCCTTTCGAACCACAGCAGTCTTTATTTGTAAGTTTAGAATGAGGCAGAGACAACCTATCCTATTAATTGATTCTGCATATAATGGGATTGGTTGATTCTAAATTTAAATTATTATCACATTGCTTCTCTACTGTACCTCTCCCAGACTTCTCTGAATGGATCTTGAGAATATCAAGGTGTTAATTTAGGTGAGTCATGTGCTATGCTCTGTATTTCCTTTCCCTCTCTTTAATTGAGAATGCCATTATACAATGTCTAACCTCTGTGGCAACTTATTTTACTGGAATCTCATTATTATCATTTTTCCCTCTTTTTAGTGCTTCTTTGAACATTTTGTACAATGTGTTTTGATCGTATTCATCCCAACCTATTCCTCAATTCACCCTTCCTTCCCTACCCTCAACTTTATATCATTTAAAAAAATCCTAAATTGAAATAGAGATATTATTTTCTTTGAGCATCTGAAAGTAAAGGAGAAATCTTCCTCTTATGCAAGTATTAAAGTGAGAAGATACTTTTAAAGTCAGAGACCCAAAAAAACAATGTGTTTCTATCAAAGTTAAATGAAGATGTATTCTGGATATTTACATTTAGTCAAATTAAGCTAATTTGCACCCCATACCCACACATTTATATACAATAACACATTTTATGACTGTTTTGTACACTACTTTTAATACAGTATCATTAACATTTGGTTTGATCTTTCTGACTCACTGCTTTGTCTGGTAACAAATATGCAGTTTGCCTCTGTGCTGCCCCAAATCCAGTTGACTCACTTGAAAATGTCATCTCATAAACATCACACTCTCAAACATAACTTAATCCAAGCTTGTTAATCAAATATACTAGCACTGTTCTTTAGTGATTCACACAGAGGAGCATAGTCCTCTAAGTCATTCAAAGTCTTTGAATAGTTCTTTCTATATGGGTATTATTTTTCATGAACAATGAACTATTATAACTGTTAGGAAGATTATTTGAAATAAAGGAAAGGAAAAACAAACTATTTTCTTGAAAAGGGTTTCACACAGAGAATCTGAATGTATTTCTTGGTTTTCTTCCAAGTCCCATTAATTTTTGGAAGACCAAAAGTCTACTTTCCATCTGGATATTAGTACATAAGAAAATAATCCTTTGACTCCCATTGGATGTGTTTTCAGTCCTGTTAGGAAACCTGCCAAAGAATAAAGTGGATGCACTAAGGGGTGAGAGATAGCATGCAGACAAAATGTGACCAAGAGAGGAGCAGTGCTGTGTGCTAAGTCTTGCTGGGCACAGTGTTCTTTGCTCAGCCTTGTGGGACCCAGTGCTGTGTGCAGGGTCATACTGAACACAGTGCTCTAAGCTGGGTCTTGTTGAGCTCACCATCTGATTCCTTGTCCTAGGATGCCAAAATATATGAACATAGATATTGCATTTTATAGAAGACATTACAATTGAGAGGACCCTTTTTTCCCTTTCTGCTCCTGGCTGGGAAGGATATGTTTCTTTTAGTTTGATGCTCAGCTCACTGTCTTGACTTATTTTGTCACCAGCGTATTAACACATGTGATGTGAACAGCAGCTAACAGGCATGCACATGACTGGGTTTATGGTACGGTATATTTTCCATCAACAAAGACAGTGCTACATCTCTCAAAGTCAGCTTGGCTTCATAATTTATATACATGGAACCAACAGAAGCACAACTCATAGAGAAAGCCAAACTCAACACTGCCTGTAACCTGAAGTGGAGCTGTTCATCAGAGACCAACTGACCCACGAAATCCGGAATGAAAATAAATTAGTATTTTAAGCCTCTGAATTTGGGGAATAATTCAATATAGAAAGGTAGACATATAGACAAATATATCCAAATTTATGTCAGGAATCAACTGCTAATTACTTAAAGACTTTTGGCTAATAATGAAGTTTTCAATTCTTTAAAATTATCCCGGGAAAGAATAATGGGAGATTTTAATAAGAAAGTCCTATATTACTATCAAATTTTACCTATATCTGATGAAAAGATTCTAGAAGGATCTGATGAATAAACTGAGAATATCGGAAGTAGTGTTAAAGGTAGGGAGAAATAGGGAGGAGTACAAGCAAATGCTGGAAAAGTACCCATTTCTAATTTTGGTTACTGGCTATGAATTTCTAAAGCTCATATGGCCAAAGTAAAAATGGTGAGGATGGATTCAATATGTTCTTAACCCATTCTACCCACCTTCTACTCCCTGAACACCTTGCGAAATGGATTTATTCAAAAGAAATTGAATGGAAACATATTAAGAACAAAGGGTATTCAGAAGAAAAGCTACAAAGCTGTGCAGATTGTTAGTGGAGCCCTCATGGTTGAAACAGCATGCTTTTCCATTCTTTTAATTTAATGAATTTTCCTAATAGTTATAATAGTTAATTGTCACATAACCACATAGACTGCTGATTAGTGCACAGAATTCAATTGTTAATTAAGATCAGTGAAATAACCAGCTTGACAGGAGAATTGTTTTAACAAGAAAAAGTGACAACCTCATTGATTTTTTTGGTGGTCAGACTCTACACAGTCAATATGGTACCCATGCAAAGTGAATTTTCTTTTTTTTAATTTGTGTTGTCTAGACCATGAGTAATCATGTTATAACCTAATATCACATGGTCAGTGTATATCTAAGAAATTCTGGGCTATGAGTTGTTTCAAAAAGCTCTTTAGAATTGACATCTCCTATACATACAGAGCAAAGACAAACTGTCAGTATAAGTAAATATTTACTACAGAAGAGAGGACTTACAAAACTCTGTCATGCTTTTTAAACATGGAGAATGCTATCGTGACATTAAGATTGCTGTGCCTCCAGGGTTTTACAACAAAATTTTCCTTTCCTAAAAACATACATCAGGCAAGACTAAGTATTTTATCTGGACTGGTCAAATGTTAACAGAAATGACACATGACTGACTTCTGAGCAAACATCTTTAAAATCTCTGTGTAAGTTGACACCTGTCTGTACCTTAAAGGTAGGTAGCAATTCTCCAAGAAGTGAGGTCTTCAGAGAAGCCTAAAGGATTGCTGTGTAGAGCATATCACCTTGCTCTCCAGACAGACACAACATGAGCAATATATGGAATTTTGTACCTTGAATCACTGAAGTTATATGGCTATTTGTTACCGTAGTGTAAATGAGTCATGCCTGACACAATGACCTTCATATCTCAACAGAAAAAGACATATGATGGTCTAGAGTCTACACAGGCTCCTTCTTTTTCAGCTGCCAATTATTTTCACTGAAGTAGAGATTTTTGGAAGTTAACTAGCTCTGTTTTACAGAGTCTCAGTAAACGAAGTCCCCTTGGCTCATGTCTTAAAACATATCTCAACCTTGAATTCCGGTCTCTGTCTGTGTGAATATGTGGATGGACAAGGCTGCAGAAGATGACATTATATTCATTTCAGTTATTCCTGATGCATAGACCTTTATTATTTGTGTTTCTCCTGTGCCTCCCCCTCAGCCAGCAGAGAATAAAGACTACAAAAAGCAATCTTTCACACTTAAAAGAAAGCCAATGTCCTGTCCTGGGTCTGTTGTCAAGAAAAAAAAATATGCTATGTCTCTCCGATAACTGTGAAATTCTTTTCTCCCTCGAGAGGGCTGCTTTCTGTATCTTGGCCAAGTCATGGCTTTCTTTCTTAATAAATGCAGGCAACATGATCTAGAAAAGATAAATGATGAATAAGGTGGCCACTATTTATAGTCTGGCATCTAAAACAATTTCATTTAATAAGGATGTCAGCTAAAATAATTAATGTAGTTCAAGTGGACATGTGAATAGAAGAGCCTGTTTAAAGAGAATAAAATAGTCAAATCTATGAAGAAAGACACCTTTTAGATTCTGGAAAGAAACTTCCACCATTGACTGGGAATGTGTCAGGTAAATATGAAAGGTATTGAAAAGACTGGAAGCTTCCTGTAGATTTCATCTTTTGTAAAATGTGTACACGCTAAATCAAACAAGTGTGCTGGTTTTAAATTCTTTGTTAGGTACAGGTAAGGCTTTTCATTTCATGTTCTGTTTTCCTTCACAAATAGTATGTGTGTATGAGTGTGTGTTTACTTGTGTACCTATGTGTATGCATATAAATATGTATCTATATTGTATATACATATGTATATTTTGTGTGTATGCATGTATTTGCATGCATAAACATGTACGTTCATACATATACAAGTATGTATATGTACATCTAGATGTATATATGTGTTTTTATATGCATATGTGGATACATGTGTGAATATGTGTCTATGTTCATTTATATATATATGTGTGTGTGTGTATACATAGCAAGTTATATATGTACTTAAATGTATATATATATATATATAAATTTGTGTATATCAATAGTATGAGTGTGCATTTGTGAAATGCATATCTCATGCCAGGAGGTGGTGGCATACACCTTTAATCCCAGCACTCAGGAAGCAGAGCCAGGCAGATCTCTGTGAGCTCAAGGCCAGCCTGGTCTACAGAGTCATATCCAGGACAGGCACCAAAACTACACAGAGAAACCCTGCCTCAAAATACGAAGGAAGAAAGAAAGAAAGAAAGAAAGAAAGAAAGAAAGAAAGAAAGAAAGAAAGAAAGAAAGAAGGAAAGAAAGGAAAAAAGAAAGAAGGAAAGAAAGGAAAAAAGAAAGAAATGTGTATCTCTTAGTTAAATGTAATTTACTGAGTATACTCCACATATGTTCCAGCAAAACAGTTTTCCCAAGATCATAAACATCAGCTTCATCCTGATTTGTGTTGCTCACATTTGTATGTTCCTGTCATAACGGAAATGTATTAGTTCTTGCCAGTTTCTAATCCTAATCATCTTTTAGTTTTAAAAGCTCCAATAAAACTTCAAAAAGTTTGCAAAACATTCATTCATACTTCAGAATATTATAGCAGTGTGATCTTTTGCCTATGCCAATAGAAAAGAGTGCCTGGTAAACAGGGTAAACTATTATTTAAGAAGATATTACTGTGGAAACAAAACAAGTTTTCCAAGGGTGAAACACACAACAGTATTTGGGAGCTCCATAGCTGTGGAGTTCTGTGATGTTCTACATTTTTAGTATGAGTATAGATGATTTCAGAGTTCCTTGTTCTCTTATTGTTAGAGAGAGAGAGAGAGAGAGAGAGAGAGAGAGAGAGAGAGAGAGAGAGAGAGAGAGAGAGAGAGAGAGACTAGCATTCGATGTGGTTACTAGATTTAGACAGTTCCATACGGATAAACCAATCACAACACTGTCTTATTCTCCCTTTACAATGTCTTTTGCAACAGATTGAAGTTAGATTAAAAAACAAACTTAAAACATAATTAATAATAATGGGTGTTCCATCATTTTTGATGGTTTCCTGCTGAACAATTTCTCATGAAGGAATAATTCAGATCTTGTAATCCTGAAGTACATGGAAACTGTCAAGTTCATAAGAATTCACACCCATCTGATTGGTAAATGTATTTTGACTGTGGCCAAGCAATAAGGAATGGGAGTTTTTACATCAAAAAAATCTCTATCCAAATTTTAAAACCTCTAATTTTCATACAATTCCCTTAACTTTGGCTAGAAATCAGGTATCTTAACTTTTAGCTCAAAGAACTACTTCAAAATATAATTATACATGGCAAAACTGGAGGGATATTTGTGTGACCATCTCTGCCCACACACCTTCGCTGTGACATTCAGTTAGGGGTTAGAGAACAGTGGTCTTTCTTCACCATGTCCATGGGGTTAGAGCTGACAAGAGCATCTGAAGACAGAAACCATATTGATGTGATGAAAAGAGGAGAAATGACACAAATATACCTTTAATAGGTAGAAGCCCATGCCTCAGCATCAAAGTAACAGCACCCCCTCAAGTCTGAGGTCCTGAGACTTGCTGAAACTGGACTTTAAATTAGTTGATATGACATTTAATCTTGATTATCAACTTCATCCCATCTGGAATCAACTTATTTGGGAAGGTCTCATAGGACATCTCTTAGAAAAATAACTGAGCAAGGAAGGTTCTCTCCCAGAATGGCAACACCTTTAAATGCAGCCCTGAGAAAATGTGAACCAAAGGAAAAGCAAGCTCTTTTTGCCAGTTTACTCTCCCTTTCATGATCATGAGCACATGTATGCTTTGCTGAAAGCAAAGCCTTCCAACATGGACTGAGGACCAGCAGCCCTCCACAAAGGCCCTAGGTTTTCAGAACCAGATTGGGATTGCTGACATATCCATTATGGTGGACTGAGAAGCTATCGTGTTTTCAGCCTATTCAATGTTCAGATTGTCATGGTTGGGCCACCCAGCTCCTATGATTATAAGTCAATCTAATAAATCACCTCGTATAATAATCCGTATTTATTCTATCAGTTCTGTTCCTCCAAAAAGCCCTGCCAAATATAGATAGTGACAATGTTTGAAAAAAGTAGACCTTGATAAAAGCAGTAAGAGTTCACAAACACTGGGTGGCACTTCTGGAGGAGGAAAGGGTATATCTACCAGGCTGAGCAATAGTGATTTTCTTTGTGGTTGAAATTACTGCATGAGAGTTATTTCCTCTTAAACTAAGTTATTTGTTCATAAGAAACCAGAGCTTCTAAAATGGGGAAAGAATAAGAAAAGGACACAGGTTGGTAGGGGAATGAGGTATACTGGTGAACAAGTGCAGGGTAAAAGGAGGGCTACCCATTTGGAGAATTCTCAGTGATCTGCAGCTTTTATGCTTATTGTGGGAATAGGGTATAAAGAGCAATCAGGAAAGGATGAAGGACTTGTCCAAAACAAAACCATCTCAGTGATTTCCCAGTTCTGCCTCCATGTATTCAAGCCAAACATTTTATGTCCTATAGCTCTTGGAATGTCCAAATTATTTGCATAGGTAGAAAAACAACATTTCTATTTTCAATTAAAAATAAAAACATAGGTAACATTCAAATAAAATACCATACTTAAATGGGCAAGTTTCTTTCCTTTTCTTCATTAACTAATTTTCATTAGAATCTTCTTTCTGAGCTATAAATAAATAAACAGAAACAAATAAATATCATGAAAATAAGAGTTTCCAATTTCACAACTTCCAGCCCACACTATGCCTCACCACCCTGATTTCTTTTTGAGAATTTGTCTCAGACAGATGGAGTGAGTTAACAAGTCTAGACTGTGGGAGTGTATAACTACATTTGCATGGGCATGATATATAGAAAAATCTTTCACTGAAATGGTATGCATCCTAGGGATGAACTCCAGAACTTTACAGCTTCACTCTATGCTATTGAGTATGGCATGTGTACAACTCTCTCTGGCCACTACAAAGATTCTACTTCATCTAGAATGGAAAGCAACAGATGCCTGCCAGCGTATATCACTATGGTACAACAGGATAGCCAGAGAAGAGGACAGTCTCTGCCATCACTGCTGGGAAATTAAAGAAAAAGTAAACTAATAGTTGATATGGAGTTTAGCCAGCAATGCAAGACAAGTTTCTCCCCTATTCTAGGAAGGAAGATACCATTTGGTAAACATGAACACACTTTCACTCTAACCTTAAAGTTCATGGGGAATGTAGGGGTTTACTACCACAAGACATGCCATTTGAACTGAAAATATAAGCCAGCTCCCTCATCTCCTCCCAGAATTACTTCACTTTCTTCTAATAGATGTCTTATCCAGGTACACTCCAAGCCCCAAACTTGTTTGCTTTATGAGATCTGACAAGATCACAGCTTGAAGGAAGAGGTCTGTAACACTCTCTGACAATGGTTGACTTGGGTTTTAATAGAAATGGGCAGAAATGTAGAGACCTTGCACATTTGAGCACACAAGAGTGGCCAGTTTTCATCACAAAAGCCTCCAAGCTTCATTGCAGCAGCTGGAGTGGGCACCTATGAGCTGATCTGGAAAATGCTGCTTCTTGTTCTAATGGGAGCCACCACATTGCATTCCTTTAATTACACCATGTCATGTTGTGTTTCCTGTGAAATGACACAGAGGAACATGTGGTGACCTGAGATAACTGTGATGAATTACATCTCTGGCAGAGGCTTTCAATGAAAGGTGTCTGATATGGGAAACAGTCAAGGCTTAGTGTGCCATGTGAGTGCAGCCACAGAGGATTTTTCCCTTGTATGTCACAAATATTCAATGATAAGATCATGTTTATGCCGAGAGTATTTTTGCCAACATTAGTTTTTATTAATGAAGCATATTAATAATTTTACACAAAATACAAAATATACAACTATTAAATAAACAATAGACCTATTACTTTCAAAGGAATTAATTTTACATAATCAGATTGGATTATTAGTGCTTGCATCAGAACATTTACTCCAACAGTGTTTTTTTTCATGAACTTGAAACTAAAATGAGAAAAACTAAAATGAGAAGTAACAGTTGTCTCATAAGCCACCAATTAAAATAAGTTTCTTTGAAGTTTTAATAATGCTAAAACCAACATGGGAATCTGACCTGTAAAATAACCTAGCCACCCAGAACAGAATTCTATTAAAAAGTAAATCAGTGTAGACATATATGGACACCTGAGCTTTTGATAAAAGTGCCAAGAATATTCAATAGTGGAAGGACCAACTCCTCAAAAAGTGGCTTTGGGAAAAGTGAATATTTGTGTCTGAGTGAAAAGTTGGATTGTTATCATCACACCTACCTAAAAATATGCTCAAAATGAATAAAAGATTTGAAGAGTTGAACTTTTCTTAAACTATAGACAAAAAGGGGCAAAGATCATAGTTCCCTAGATAAGATTTGGAGACACAATGACAAAGAAACAGGAAATGAAAAACAAGAAATCACCAAGCAAGACACTATCAAACTACAGTGTTCCTCTATAGCAAGAAAAATAAGAGAGAGGCAAGGTAGATATTGGATGGGAAAAAGTACCTGATGATGTGTTATCTTCTAATTTTTTTTTAAATGTGTATACTTTATTTTCAAAAGAAACAAAGTAAATATCACAACACAAACACACATACACACACACACACAAGTGGGCATGCACGTGCACAGTCATTCATGAGACAGCTACCTAGTTGTGGTAGTTTGAATGTAATTGTTCCTCATAAGCTCACAGGGAGTGGCATTGTTAGGAGGTGTAGATTTGTTGAAATAGGCATGGCCTTGTTGAAGGAAGTATGTTACTCTGGGAACAGGCTTTGTGGTCTCTTTTGTTTAGGCTTTGCTCAGTGGCACAGACCATTTCTTGTTCCCTTCTGATCAAAATGTAGGCAACTCCATGTCTGCCTACATGCCGCCATGTTTCCTGACATGATAATAATGAACTGAACCTCTGAAACTGTATACTGCCACCTCAATTATATGTGTTCTTTATAAGAATTGCTGTGGTCATGGTGTCTCTTCACAGCAATAGAAACTCTAACTAAGGCAGAAGTTGGTACTGGGGTATTGTGATAGGTCTGACCATGATTTTGTTTGGAGGAATTTGGACTTTGGTATTTGGGGTTACGAATGCAGTGGCATGCTTTAAGCACTACTTAATGGGGCATAATAGTGGGAGCTTGGAAGACAGTGGTGCTAAGAGTTATTTGAACTGTTGGGGACTCACTCAAGAGGTTTCAGAGAAAATTTTAGTATGTTCCCTAGGGATCATTTTTGAGATATTTTGGTGAAGGAAGTGGCTGTATTTTGCCCTTGTCCAAAGAGTCTTCCTGAGGCTAAACTCAAGAGTTTTGTATTAGTTCCATTGGTAGAAGAAATCACAAAACAGCCTAGTGTTATTTATTAAATGGCCCAATGTTATTTATTAAGCTGCTTATTTATTAAGCTGCTCTGTTTACCATGCAAGAGAATCCATGAGGCACAATGAAACCCACTATAAGAGTTTATTAAGGGAAGGGAATAGAAGAGGTGTGCATAGATATATGAAATGACAGTGCAGGAAGAGGGTGGAGGAATAAGTGGAACCCACTTTTATAGGTTCCCCCTGCACATGTGCATATGGGCTTATGTAGTTACAACAAGCATGTGCAAAGATAACATGATCACACTGTGCACAAATTGTGTGATCATGCTGTACATGGATTATGCAGGACATAAGGCCTTGGGATGGCTAAGCTTCTTGCCTGGCCACTGGACAGGACATGTGTGGTCATGTAGCTAGGAAAGTGCCTGGGAATTCTAACACCTAGTATAGACACTGTTTTGTGGATAATAGTGGTAACTCTAATGAAGATTTATAATGAAAAGGGGCAAGCTGAACAGGATAAATTACAAAAAGTAAATTTTGAGGAGAAATAGAGTACCAGGAAGTGGAATGGAGCTAAATCCTGTGTTCATGGAGATAAACAGATTAAGAAATGAAATAAAGAAAGTGGTGACCTCAGGGCAAGATCCCACTCAGCTAAATTTCCAACCTGTGAAAAGGAACTAAAGGAAAGCTTAGAACCGTCTGTGGTGGGGCACACCTTTAATCCCAGCACTGGGAAGGCAGAGGCTGAGGGAATCTCTGAATTTGAGGTCAGCTTAGTCAACAGGGCAGTTTCAGGGGCCACCAAGCTTAGGCAGTGAAGGAAAGCAGAAAGCTGGTGAAGATGTAATTAAACAAGGGAGGCATGTTCCAGCCCCAGCAAGTGGCATTAATTTGTCAGCTTAGGCCACATGGTTCTGACTTTAGAGTTAAGGATAGAAGAAATAGGTTATGGAATTTGCCTCCAAGCCTAAGGAAAGCCACTGAGGCCAGGCATGTGTCAGGGGTGTCCCTGAATGGGGGCCCAGAGAGGCTATTTTTTTTTCTTTTCTTTTTTTTTTTTTTTTTGGTTTTTCGAGACAGGGTTTCTCTGTGTAGCTTTGCACCTTTCCTGGAACTCACTTGGTAGCCCAGGCTGGCCTCGAACTCACAGAGATCCGCCTGGCTCTGCCTCCCAAGTGCTGGGATTAAAGGCATGCGCCACCACTCCCCGGCTGAGGCTATTTCTTGAAGCTGTGAACTTGAAGCCTGAATTGCCTTGGAGACCTAAAGATGTTAGAGATGCCACAGTTGTGGGACACCTGCCAAGGAGAGCTGCTAACAGGGAGTGGAACTAGTCCAAGAGAAAGAAGTATGTTGCAGCCAACAGAGCGGAATGGAGTTGGAGATCTGAAGAGTGTTTTGACATCAGATATGGAGTTTGGAGTTTGCCTAGCTGGTTTTAGGCCTTGCTTTGGTCCAGTATTTCCTCACTATGCTCCTTCTCCTGTGTTTTAGAATGGTAACATATATCCTATGCCATCATTATATGTTGGAAGTATGTGATTTAGTTTTTTTTTTTATTTTGATTTTATAGGGGATTATAGTTAAGAGATTACATACATCTCAGAAGAGACTTGAACTTTAAAACTTTGCTGTGACTATGATAAACTATGGGAACTTTTGAAATTTGACTAAATACATTTTGCATTATGATATTGTTATAAGCTTATGGGGCCAGGGAGTGGAATGTGGTAGTTTGAATGTAATTGGCCCCCACAAGCAAATAGGGAGTGGTACTATTGGGAAGTATGGCTTTGTTAGAGTGGGTACATTCCTGTTGGAGGAAGTGTGTCATAAGGGTTGCCTTGGTCATGGTGTCTCTTCACAGCAACAGAAACCCTAAGAAACCAGTCTTTGAACAATGCACATTGTGATTGAAGATGAGAAAAATGCATATCCTTTCAAATATATGTGCCTTCTCATTCAACCATCCATTTAACAAATAGTTCTCTAAGATCTGAAGTGAAGTTTTTTTTAAATACAGTACAATTGTTTAATGATGTGTTATTCAACCTTAGTGAGAACAGAATCCACTAATATTTGAAGAAATGGCTGAAGACTGAGGGCTGTGCTAAATAGGACTGATACTATGTTATCACATTTACATGAAGTTTGTGCAATAAAATAAATGGGAAGTAGAAGGTGGTTGACAACAGCTGAGGAAATGGGAAATGTAGGTTTGCAGAAACTTAAACTATCCATGATGAACACAATGTAGAGATAGGCCATTCAACATTCCACTCTCACTTAAAAGAATTTCAGGGCACTGCACCCTCACTTAACAGAACTTTGGGACACACTTAAGCATGTGTTGAATTTGTGGTTATCATGTTAACTGTTTTTATGATATTAAAACAAAACATTAAATTTTTTGGTAACATTAAGTTTTTAGTTTCTTGAGTACTGTGGCCACATATTTCAAGTGCTACAACACAGTCATGTGTAGCTGGAGAGAAGCTCTCCAGCTCCTGCCAAGCCCGGGAAGTCCCACAGCCCACTTATAAAATAAACACACAGACTCTTATATTATTTTGGAGTAATGGCTCAGACTTCTAGCTATCTAGTTCTTACATCTTAAATTAACCTATTTCTATTAGTCTTTACTTTGCCACGTGGCTCGTGGCTTACCAGTACCTTACATCTCGCTTGTCATGGCAGCAGCTGGCAGTGTCTCTCCCTCTCAGCCTTCCACCTCCCAGAATTATTCTCTCTCCTTGTCCCACCTATACTTCCTGCCTGGCTACTGGCCAATCAGTGTTTTATTTATTAACCAATCAGAGCAACACATTTAACACACAGAACATCCCACAGCAGCCATGGTCAAATGTAATCTGTCACATTGAAAAAAAAATTCAAAACATCACCCAAGATGGGAAGAGAAGAAAATGTTATACACACATTTGTTCTTCTCACAGACATGTTGGTGCTCACCTGGGTGCTTAGTAAATTGTTTTGCTTTTCAGTTAAAGTAGATTTTTCCATGGCATGAGCATCCTTCAGTTTTGCTGTTCGGATTTAATTTTTCAGTTGATTGTTACTCTTAAATGGAGGTGCCCCTTAAAAATTGTTAAAGTTCCAGATTCTCAGGATATTCAGAAGGGCATTATTGATAAAGAAAGCATCCTTGGGGTCTGGTATGCAATAGGATGTAACCTGCTCACTGATTGCACCTGAACTTCTTGCCAAACTGCAGTCAGGGTTCTATTGAGCTCAGACAGAAAGACTCTTACCTTGTTGTTTCTGAAACTTGTCATTCATAGTTACTTCTCTTTTAAGCACCAAATTACACTTTCAAAAATACAAAACCTCAGCCTTTTTTCCTGTAGACCGTCTACAAGACAGAGGCAGGAATAACTTAAAAAATACACTTGCAGTATTTCTCTTCATGTGGTAAAATTGAACCTTTGTAAATTATGTCTGAAAACAAGTAAAAACAATGTCAAGTTCAACATTCCTTTCAAGTATTTGGATTTAGTCCTCATAAAATTCTCTGCAAGGTGGTTACAAAGACTGCAGTTAAATTTCAGGCACAGAAAAATAACAACAACAACAAAAACAAAATAGTTAATACAAGAGGAAGTGTACTCTGTCATGAAAGATCCAATATTAAAATAAAGACATGTTAACACTAAACATGGAAAGGACATTTTCTCAGGCAGGGCATCATCATCTTTAGCCCAATATTTGAGAACCTTGGTAGCATAAGAGTGAGAATGGGGTAAATGGGATTTTATACCCAGATCTGTAAGTAACTACAAGCTCCTTTCTGAACAAAAAAAACAAAAATATCTTTTTCTCTTTGAGGAGGCATGAAATGTTTCAGACAATCCTGGGGTGCCTGCTACTTCCCTGGAATGTATTGTTATCAATGATGGTACTTTATTGATAAGCTGTGGCTGGGTTTTTAATAAATGAAACACATATGAGAGACTTCAAGACTTACTGTGCCTTTAACATTTTATAATTACAAGCTAGAAGCTGGTGAATGAGGTTGGTCAGGGTGAAGCATTGTACCATAGCTTGAAAAAAAAAATCAATACCTGCTCCTGAGATAGGGCACTTGACCAAAAAGGATATTGCAAGATACAAAAGAGCAGATATGAAAAGCCATTTCTCTGATATTTAAAAAGAAATCTTATTGAATCGGCAGCATAGAACACAGATCAGGTGAACCCACAGAGGCACCATCACTCACGGCTGATTTCTTAAGATTATATGAACTTGTATGGACTGTATATTGGATATTAATTTCTGAGATTTATCTGAAAACTACGAATTCTCAAACCCTTTCAATTTGGAATATCCTATAAAAGTGCATTAATGGCACTTTTCACAGTAGCCTCTTTAATGCCCCACTCTCAGGCCAGAATGTGTGATTAAGTTATTTGATAAGTTTGAGTTCCATAGACCTAGAATATCTATTGTGTTTTAACCTACCATTCACTACATGTACGATTTGGTAAACTATCTCTGATACATTGATGAAATTACCTCTTGTCTTCAAGGAAACATTAGACTTCAATTAGAAATCTCCATCATTTTCTCAGACATATATCATGGTATGACACACAATAATGACACTACCAAGTTTACCCTGTTCCACCTCCTGAGCCCACCCTGAATCATTGGGCAAGTCACTCATGTAACCTCAACATCTCCCTGTTACTCTGCTTCTCTGTGATTAATCTTACCTTCCATAAAACTGAATCCAGACTGACTTCCCCAATTGCCTTGCAGCAATGTCTAGACAAATATGGAAGAAGCCTTAATTTTCTCATTGAATGAACTCATTTTATATACATGATTAACCAAGATTCATAAATGCTTTAAATGACTGTTGTAGGTAAAAGATCTTCTAGAGGTAAATTCGAGAGCAAATGGGGTCTAGTATCGTTTCTAAGAATGTATTTTTCCTATTCTCATGTGGTCTTCATTTATCATGGTCTCTTATTTGACCTACTCTGGTGATAAGATGGCCAAACACCCTAATTGTCGTACTAAAAATCTCATCCAATGACAGAGGGAACTGGATGCAGAGATCCACGGCCAGGCCCCAGGTGGAGCTCCAGGAGTCCAATTGGCAAGAAAGAGGAGGGTTTGTATGAGCAAGAATTGTTGAGACCAAGATTGGAAAAAGCACAGGGACAAATAGCCAAACAAATAGAAACACATGAACTATGAACCAATAGCTGAGGAGCCCCCAATTGGATCAGGTTCTCTGGATAAGTGAGACAGTTGATTAGCTTGAACTGTTTGGGAGGCATCCAGGCAGTGGGATGGGGACCTGTCCTCAGTGCATGAGATGGCTGTTTGGAACCTGGGGCTTATGCAGGGACACTTTGCTCAGCCTGGGAGGAGGGGACTGGACATGCCTGGACTGAATCTACCAGGTTGAACTCAATCCCCAGGGGAGTCTTTGCCCTGGAGGAGATGGGAATGGGGGGTGGGCTAGGGGGAAGGTGGGGGGGGAGGAGGGGGAGGACAAGGGAATTCATGGAGATAAAAATAAAAAAATAAGAAAAAAAAGAATGTATTTTTATCTATTTAATTTCTATTATGAGTATATTCTCAATATTCCTTATATCCTTAGGATCATCTAGTGGGTATAGACTACCTAAACAACAGCTTCAGGATGCCCTGGAGTTTTTTTCTCATGTTCACAGTAGAATGCCAGGAGAATAATTAGAGATCTCTGCAAACAATTTTGTTGTACAGTATTGACATTCCCAACAATCAAATAATGATATTAGCCAGGTGTGAAACTCTGCCACCGCATTACATGTTAGGTCCTTTAATTTGACTTATTTTTTATTGGTTTATATACAATGAGGACTAATATCATTTATCTAATTATATTGTAAATCCCAATTCATACATACAGAGAAAACATTTATTTATTTTTACTTGAATGCCAGGAAATTACAACTATTCTATAGCAAATACTTGTTAAACAGTATTATTTAAGGGTTGTAAATTATATAATTTGCATGCACTTGTATAATTTATATGACGTGGTTCATAGACATCTTAGCTGGGTAGCACTGATGTTTGGTCCCTGCTCCCTTGCTTTGAACTTAACCAAGTAACTAACTCTTGTTCTAGTAGACTGTGTTCCATTCTACTGTTCTGTAATATCACATTTGAAGATTGAAATTAAGTCTAATTATAAAGAGCTAATATTTATTAATCTGTATATTAATCATTAGGTGCAGTTGTTTAGATCATGATCCATCATGTTATGGCTAGGAGTACTTTTGAATGTCATTGTGCTGTTATTCACAGATAAGAAAGCTAAAATATGCCAGGCTGAACATGATTTCAGAAGATTGCATTATGTAACTCAGTTATCAGGTAACCCATTTCAGTCTAGGTAACCCACTGCTATCTCTACTCAGCCTCCTCTGAAAAGAATTTGTTTGTCATGGTGAAAGTGATTGCCCAATGCAAATGGATGAAAAAAAAAAACACTGATCAAATGAGAATATGCATCAGGGAGATATGGATCTTAAAACTTTCCTTCGACCTAGTAAGAAAAAATACTAATGTGTCTTCTCTAGGTCCCCAAAATATCCTCATAATGAGTGATCCATATATTATAAAGTACTCTAGTTAGGTTTAAGATTTCTTTATAGAAATTATTTTAATATTTTTGTGTATGCCTGTTGCTCTCATTACATAGATGTATTCTTGGGTAAGGAATAGATTTTATTTGCCTTTTTAATTCATGTGACTGCTAAAGTGCTAAGAAAGGGTCTAATATGTTGATGGGCGATCACCCACTAAATCTCTACCACTGTCTCCAGATGACAGCCCAATAAACTGGCACCTATAAATACTAGCCAAACTTAAGGAAATCAGAAGCCAGAAAAAGAAAACAAAACAAACACAAAATACTTAAATACATGTGAAATTAAAAATTAAAAAGCTGGTTTTAAAATGTGTCTTCTGTGGTATAGAATACTATATGTTAAAAATTATTCCATTGGCAAACAATAATACATACAATGACTATTTAAAAAACCTCTTATTTCATTTTGTTTTGAGATTGCACCATAAAAAATTGCATCATTTTCCCATCCCTCCCCTCCCTCCAAACAATGCCCTAGAGCTCTCCAAACTCTCCCTCAGATTCATGACCTCTTTCTCAATAATTTTTTATTGCATGTGTGTGTGCAATAAATATATATATTTGTATATACATGTTATATGTGCAATATATATATTCTCAATATAATCTCTTTAGTCTGTATAATGATAATTTTATGCATGTTTTCATGGTCTATCATTTGGTGTTGGAAGAGTCCTCCTACCCTTCAAGCTTCCTCAATTGCTTGTAGATCTTTGGGTAGAGCTGAGGCCTTGTGGGATTTGCCTTGTTCACTTTGGCATGTCCATTGGCGTCATCATTATTCAGTTTGCTTTTGGGCAGTGACTTCAGTGAAACTTTCTGTCATTTCTGGCATTTCTAGGAGGCACAATCTCAAAACAAACTCCATGTTTCTCTGAGTCTTAACAATCTTTCACCCCTCTTCTGCAATGTTCTCTGAGCTTGAGGTATGGGAGCATTCTGTAGTGGTCTCCATTTGTTGCAAATAGAAATTTTCTTGATGTGGGTTTTATACCGCACATATTTGGGGTATAAGAGCAATTTTTTATAGATTACTGTTCGGTATTATGCTGCTTTAGTCAATTAGTGGTTGTAGATTTTCCTCCATTATTCATGACTTCACTAGCCCTGAATATCTATTCAGGTTTCCAGTACCATGAATGGGCTCCCTCTTGTTAAGCAGGTCTTAAGTCCAACTGCCAAGGTGTTCATGCCACTACTGCACCCTTAGAATCATCGTGCCATATTGGTCATTAATGTGGCTCATAAACATTTTATTGATGTTTGTTCCCCTCATTTGGAAGATTGCATAACACCTTGTGGTATTGTGAAAGCAACTCCTCAGGGAGAAGGCACTTAAGTCATTCCCAGATCAAGGGTCTCTGTCCCTTTTTCTGAAATGTATGATATCTTTGGCACTGAATACTTACCTTCCCCATCTGGGGGTTAACCAAGGGCAATAGCAATAGGCTGTTTGTTTGGGGAATCTTGTGGACAAACCTGGCCAACAACTCAAATTCCTCAAAAGAGGAATTCTGAAATGTGATACTGAGTTTTTGTTACTTTGCCTCTGGCTCTAGGAGGGAGCAATGTCAGACTAGATGAAAAAAGTTCATTAAAGCCATATCATCTGCTCTGACCATGATCCATCCTAGTTATGTGGGTTTATATACTTTCCGTGTGTGTGTGTGTGTGTGTGTGTGTGTGTGTGTGTGTGTGTGTTTGTGTAATTATGTTCATGGAGGTTGTTATATTTTTAATTTTATATTTTTGGTAAATAAACAATATGATTGTGGCTTTTTCAGAAATCTTAATTGTTCTTTTAATATCCACCCTCCTTCTTCTGTATTTTCCTTCCCCCATCCTCCTTTTCCCATTTCCCCTATCTGATCACTTGATCACTTGTATTCTGCTCTTCCTTTTTACCCTCCCCCTGCCTTCTTCCATATAAACATCCCAGCCTCTCTTTAGGGAGTTCCACTTTTTCATGTTCCCTGATCAGATCACTTGTAACCCGCTATCCCCTCTCTATTGCTCCCCAAGACCCCTCTCCTGGCAATGTTTTCATTTTACTTTCCTGGTTTCTGTTGTTACTACCAGCTGTGTACTCAGATCTGAAGATTTGGAGCTTGGAGCCTTCAGTAAGAGAGAGAATGCAAAAATTTTTCTTTCTGGGTCATGGTTACTTCACTCAATATGATCTTTTGTAGTGAGGTGATTGATAATATGAAAAGATAACTGAAATTGTATAGTGAAAAATGTAATATATCATACAGAAATCTGAATGTGAAGATACCAGAGACTCTGATACCTGGAAAGTTGTTAAAATTCAGATATACTAAGAACAAGGTGGGTAAGGTTCATAATTCAGGAAAGTAAGTCTGAACTCTCTGTAGCTTTCATAATTCTGTAATCACCATGGAACTGTGCTTCATAGTAAATAAAAAAGAGGTAACATGTGTTAGGGACTATGTCAGCCATAAGGGCTAGGTGTTCCTTACATGCCTCCAGACAATAAATAAATAAGCTATTTATACAAATACACATTCATAATATAATGGAAGTGTCTATGTATCTGAAATCCCATAATAAACTCTAAATTTAATACATTATTAAATTAAAATGTGGCAAAATGCACATAATGCTTTGTAAATTTATATTTCTTTCATAGGAGTCAAGAACTCATGGCTGTATCCTCATAAACAATATAACTAAGATTACATTAAAGTATTCCATGGTTGGTAGCATATTTGATACTTCTCAAAGAAAAGAAATCCCAACTAAGCCAATGACAGTTCTAGGCCAATATACGAAATCCGGTCAAATGTTCACTGTAAGGGAAAGAAAAAACAAGTCTGAATAGTTATTATTGAAAACCAACTAAAATAAGCAATACATATATATCTCTAATTAACTTATCAAAGTAGTTGTTATTATTATTTATTGAAGTATATGAGAGTATGTCTGGGTCTATGAATGTGCATTTGCTTGTCATACCTATATGATCAAAAAACAAAAGTGTGTGAGATCTGCTAAAACTGATGTCATAGGCAGTTGTTAAACAACTAACCTGTGTGTTTAAGTTGAACACAGGTCCTCTGCAAGAGCAACAAGTGGCCTTAGCTGCTGAGTCATCTCTGCCTCCTAATAATTTTTGAAATACAAATTTTCATATTAGATGCTTGAAAATATTCTGTAGAAATACAAAATATATGAAAAATTGCAATGAGATGAAAGATCAAATAAATTTGATAAACCAATAAATTATCAGTATAGTAAGGCTGATTGAATACTAGTTCTAAAATGAATAAATTAGACAGCACTAAAGAGAGAAGTAGCCTAGAGGAGAGTAATTAAAATTAGACACATTGAATATAGCCCCTCTAGAATACACAATGCAAATGTGTGATATGAGAATTATATTTCCACATTCAAACTAAAGACACACAAAGACAGAAAATCTTAAAGAAGATAGATATCTTTAAAAATAAAATAAAACAAGAAATAAGTAAAAGCCACTTACCTATACTGAAACAGAGGAAGAATTATAATTAATCTCTTTTAAGGTATGAATAGAAAGCTATGGCATACTGAAATATTTTAAAGATAGAAAGCAAAAGTCATATTAACTAGAATTCTGTATATAACGCATTTACTCTTCAAAATTTATATATATATATATATATATATATATATATATATATATATGCAATAGGCATAATACCTAGGAGAATTTAGCACGCTACTGTATTTCAAGAAAATTTAAAAGCTGCTGCTCAGAGAAAAAAAATAATATTGATCAGAATCTTAGAAATCCATGCAAAAACTAAACATTCTACATTGATACACTTGATTTAATAAACTGCCTTTGCTTACAATATTGATATGGTCGTATCATGTAGGTGTGTACAATGAATGACAAGAACATAATGGAGAGTGAGAAGTGTTCGTGAATAGGTTAGTAAAGAATACAGAGCGCCGGGCGGTGGTGGCGCACGCCTTTAATCCCAGCACTTGGGAGGCAGAGCCAGGCGGATCTCTGTGAGTTCGAGGCCAGCCTGGGCTACCAAGTGAGTTCCAGGAAAGGCGCAAAGCTACACAGAGAAACCCTGTCTCGAAAAACAAACAAACAAACAAAAAAAAAGAATACAGAGCATCACACAGCATCTTTCTCTGTCTGACTTCACTAAACATGACAGTCTCTGTTGCTTTATGCTGCCAATGGCAAGCCATCATGTGTCTTAAGGATGACTAGATCGCCATTGTGTGGGTACATATCATTTTCTAGGTCACTGTTTTGATCACTACACATTCATCTGAAGATTGACATCTAAGTTGACTCTGTGTCTTCGCTACCGTGATCACTGTAACAATAACCACAAGCATTAAGACATGCCTCATAGATACTAACATCATTTTCTTTTAATGTACACCTAGGAATAGGATTATTGGATCATGTGTTCCATCTCGTTTTAGATATTTTTGTAGAAACTTCAAGCTGTTCTGGCTATACCAGTAATATAGTATAAATGGGTCTGAATAATCTGCTGTATATTGTAAGGATAACTAGAGGACAGGTGCTCCAATAACAAAGTAAAGTTAATTAGTTAAAATTACTTATTCTCCTGATCTCTAAGTTCATGCATAATTGTATTGAAATAGTACACCATAATTCACAAATATTTACAATCATGTGTTAATGTCCCTTAAAGAACTTAGTATCATATATAAATGTTTGCATATACGTATTGTATATATAGAGATTAATACACAAATATAATTGGATCATGACATATTACACACATGTAATGATTATCAGAGAATGTCCACGCATTTGTAAATTGAAATGCCTCATTGCAGATACCTGAGCACAGTGTCTTATGATCACTATTCTATCCACCAATTAGACAATTTAGGGGAAATGCAATAATTTTCAAATATAAACTATCACTATTTATATATGTAGAAATGGGTAGTCTTTAAAACTCATATTTATTATAAAAATTGAATAAATAATAACCCACATAATAAGATACCAAATCCTAGAAAACTTACTTGAAAACAAGCAATTATCAAAATATGAATATAGCAGCTTTTACAAAGGACTTTTAAGCCCTCTGAATGCCTAGGACATCCTTGAATACGTGACATGATGGATGGACAACCTGTGGTACATTTATAATATAGAATGTTATCCAACAATGAAACTTATTAAGCAACATAGTCAAACTTTACTTACATATTGCTGAGTCATCAGTTGGCAGCAAATTGTGGGAGCGTGGTTAGGCTAGAAGAGCTGAGGGACAGGTGATTTTACAGGGCAGGAAAACTGGTTTGTAAAATATAGTCATTGTAGATGCATGACACAATGCCTTTGTCAAAGCCTGTGGTACTTACAGCACAAAGATTGAGACTTAATGCATGCAAATTATTTAAAAAATCATTTAGGCAGTTGGGTGCTTTCAGAACGGCATGCATAATGTGGCATCACAATCCGACTGTATTAAAAATATATGAAATAACTTCACTGAAGGAGATTAAGTTGCAGATTTAAACAAGTTTAAGAATCAGTGGGTATTGTTAAAGTAAAAGAAAAAGAATATGTACTGAATGCTTTACTTGAGTTAGTACAGTGCTTTCTCATAGGAATTAAGGTTATGGTTTGCACTGCATATAGCGTGTTTATTGAGATTAAACATGGGTGTAAATATATAGTGGGCAGTATGGGAGAGGCTTTTATTAATTATAGTAGAAATTTACATAGGTTTGACAGAAGATGATTCAAAATTCCATGTCACAACAGGTTGGAGTTGAATGCATAGTAAATGCTCATACTAAACCTAATGAAGAAGAAAACGGTCACATAAGACAATTCGTGTGCATGGATGGACAGATAGGCACGTTCTTCTGTTCCATCATCTGAGACTGCTACAAAGCACATCAGTGACAATCAATCTGGTAAGCAAATAATGAACTTTAATACCACTCTCCAGTGAAAAAGCTAATTCCTTTCTGGAATTGGAAATCTATTAGATCAGTGAGGAACAACTTAGAGGATCACAAGTAAAGAAATCTCCCATAAACAAAATGCATGAAATCATGCAAAAAGAACAGGAGCCACTGGGAGGTCTCAGTGGAATCGAGAACAATTTGAGTGAAAAGAGGAAATATCAGTCATGTAAAATAAACATCTGTGGGTCATTATTTAACTAAATAAATGACTCAACACATAAAGAATTAAAAATAATGCCATGAAAAATTATTGTATATGACATATATAAAAGTTCTGGCTCCAAAACAGACCAAATTAAGAATTCTTTCATAAACATTGGCTCTGCATAGATATATCCTTCCAGAAAGTTCAGTACAAAATGGTGTGATAAGCAGTAATTTTACAAGGGAGAAATCTGTCAAGCTTTCCTGTGGTTTGGGGTCAGCTTAATATAAGATATTTGATTGTTCTTACTAATGATAGGATATGATGAAACTAGCTCTCTATCTGTGCAGTCTTCTTCCTAGCTGATAACCTAATCTAATCTTGAAAAACTTTCATCCTAATGTAAATGGAATGACATTCTAAAACGTCATATAATCCTTGGCTTCCTCAGTGGTTCTCTCTGCTTTGGTTTTGATTTTGAGTTTCACTGCATTAGGTCTCACTGGTTTGACAAGTTAGCTGTCCAATGAGGACGTGTAGGGATCCATGTGTGTCCCTCCTAGTACTATCCAGCCCTAGGATTGCCAATTCTTGCTGATGGTGTTTTTAAAGGTCAAGAGATTTGAACTCAGGATCCTATGATTGAGCAATGAGCACTTTACATATCAAGTCATTTCTCCAGCCCCTAAAAAACTTTTTCCTTCACTCTCTGCCCAAATCCCTTAATACCCAAATGACAGAATCATTGCATTCTGCAATATAGGTAAGGAAAAATAATATCAAGTTAGCAAACACTATTTCAAAAGAATTGAGTGGTAACAGTGCCATGTAACTTACTTTATCAAGCTAGCTGCATCAAGGAGCAAAAACAAGACAAAAAGCATAGAGAAAAAATGATATTACATGCTAATGAATATCCTTAGTTAAGAGAAACACAATGGTTAAAAGCAAAATATTTGGCAAAATTTCCAACATTAAAATATTATAAGGAAGTACATATTCTGTATGAAGAAAAAAAATGGGGATTTAATTTTTGTAAATCACCTATTTACTTCAAATAAAACTCAAAATGAAATGTATCAAGATTTATATACACATTTAACTGAATGCTTATTGACTTTTTTTTTTTTTTTTTTTTTTTTTTTTTTGGTTTTTCGAGACAGGGTTTCTCTGTGTAGCTTTGCTCCTCTGCTGGAACTCACTTGGTAGCCCAGGCTGGCCTCGAACTCACAGAAATCCACCTGGCTCTGCCTCCCGAGTGCTGGGATTAAAGGTGTGCGCCACCACCACTCGGCGCTTATTGACTTTTTTAATCTTTGAAAATCAGAAAAAGAAAAAAGCTTCTTGAGTCTCATCAATCACATCTACAAACAATGCCATGAATACAGGTAAAGAATTGAAAAATGTTCCTTTAAAATAAAGAAGAAAGTCATCTGTGCTGTGAAGCAGTCATCCTAACGCTGGGAAAATTGATGCATTCTTGGGGCTTGCTGGCCAGGGAGTTTTGTCTAACAGGTAAGGGTAAGCTCCAGGTGGAGAGTGATAGAGGAAGGACATCTGGCACCATGAAGGCTCAAATAACCAATCAGCAATACTAAAATACTGTGAAGCCACAATGACAAAGATTCATACCCCTCCATATCTAAAATTTAAAAAAAAAAGACTGTTTGTATGAACTGTTAATCATTGCACTGTTTTGGGAAACATTACCGAACATGACTTCCACTCTAGAAAGACTTAGCCATGTATCTCCACACTACAGGACATTCCATTCCTAAGGACTTAAAAAGGGTGGTGGTATTTGCACACAGACATTTATTTGTATGTTTACATAAACTTCACAAGTAATAGCAAAACCATGGAAACACTAGAAACATATTATAAAAAGTAAAGGTTTGAAGGGTGGTTGAGAAGGCTTAAAAGTTAAGAAAATGTAATGACCTTGCAGAAGTCCTGGACTCAGTTCCTAGCAGCCTTATGGCTGCTAACAACATCTTTAACTCGTCATACAGGTGATGTAACAGCCCATTCTTGTCTCCAAAGCCACCGGGCATATACGTGGCACACATATATGAATGCAGGCAAACATTCATATGTATTATTATGTTTTTAATCTTGATTAAATGATTAAATGAATATTAGTGCACCATAATATGTTATAGCCACTCTGGAATAAGAGAGCATGAACTTTTGATACACAAAACATTGTGGACACATCTAGAAATGTATGGATTGAGTGAAAGAAGATACATTAGAAATCCATTTCTATGTGAGTGTGTAAATAAAATATCAAAAAAGTCAAGCTAAGCTACAGTATCAGAAAGCAGGTCCCCTTGGTTAAGGCAACAGGTGAGTCCAGTGGGTAAAAGAAAAGTTTATACAAAGTCCACAAAGAGTGGATATATTTTAATTCAGGTGCTGACTTTGCATCACCTTTAAACTCTTTTCTCTTTTGAATTAGTGTTTCTCCTACAGGTTTTATAGGCATGCATCATAAGGAGAAATCTTGTAAAATGTTACTTTTTCAGTCTTGAGACTTTAAAAGCACACGTGCTTTAAAGACACTAGCATAAAATGATAAAACTAAAGAACAAAAAGTTAAGTAGTTGTTAAAACTTTATTAAAACAGCAGGATTCTAACCAAATAAGAGAACTTTTAAGTTGATGATCCCTTTAGCTACCAAAATATACACCCTTTCACAGAAGTAAACTAAATATTTCAAGATCTTCAAATATGCTCATGCATGCCAATTTGAGTATGTACCAGGAACATAAGGAAGTTTTAAAATTAGAAAAGCTATTAATGAATTTCAACATTTAGTAGATCAAAGGAAGAAAAATGTTAAATGATCATATGAAATGAAGCTAAGAATCTAATAATAGTCAACAGTCTCATGACTGAAAAAGTAACATTTTACAAGATTTTCCCTCATGACGCATGCCTTTAAACCCTATATGAGAAATACTAATTCACAAGGTAAAAGGTTGAATAAATCTTGTCTTTAAATAAAGAATGAATATTTTTCATGATTAGTATTTCTATTTATTACCAGAAACTTGGCATAGATACTGCAGACACACAAGGTAAATAAAAAGAAAAAGACCAGAAAGGCAAAAAGAAATCTACCACTAGCATTGTTTATGCAGGAAACCCAAGACAGTCAATAGACACACTATTAGAATTAGAAAGAGAGTTAATGAAGGCTAGTTGTTTCTGACTCAGTGTATAAAAATCAATGCCATTCATATAAGTCAGTCACCACAAAATATAATCTTTAAATGTCAAGGAAAATACCTAACGTAAACGTGATTGATCATTAAAAATATGCAAGAACTTATGAGAATGCTGAAAATTTGTTGAAGAAAATATAAGGGAAGAGAATTGTAATCTTCACATAAATATATGCTAAGGGGTCAAAAGAAATCCAAACAGCAGTGAAAATCAATAAACATCCAAGAGAATGTGAGGAGCTATGTTTACAATAGTATTCAACACTGCATACATCTGACTTCATCAGACCTTGTGAGCTGATGGAAGTGAAACACATATACACAACAACATGACAATATCAAGTTCATCCATGTAAAAATGGATGAAACAATCTGCAAAGTCTATGCTAAAATGTTTCTTATTCAGACTATAAATCACAATGCAATTCAGAGCCATCCATGTTCATGCTTTTCCTTATATTATTTTTCTCTGCATCATCAAGATTTTCGTTGATTCTCAGTTCACTGAAAAATACTTTAGGGGCTGGGGAGTTATCTCAATGGATAAAGTACTTGCCTGGAAAATATGAGGACCTTAGTGTGAATCCTCAGGATTCAATTAAATTCTGTGTGTGCTGGAGCCTGTAACTTAGGTCTAGGAGCTAGAACAGAGGGATTCTAGGAGCTAGAACAGAGGGATTCTGAGCTTACTGGCCAGTCAGTCTATTCAAAGCCATGCATTCAAGATTTGAGAAGAAACCCTTAGTAAAAAAAAATAAAGATGAAAACAAATTTAGAAAGATTCCTAATAATTATCTCTGCCCTCCATACCTACAGTCACAGGGTACCTGTGTACACACACACACACACACACACACACACACACACTTTAAAAAGTTTTGTAATATATTCCGTATCTACTCAAGGACTTTCACCCAAGCAGCTGCTATTACTTCCTAAGTTAACTGATCTAAGTTCTTTTGATCTACAGGAAGATGTGAATTGAAAATTTCTGACAAATGTAGTTCTAGCCTTCCCTGCAGTTATTCTATTTCTCTTCCCTCTTCTTCTTTCCTTCTTCTTTTCTTTCTTTCCTTTTTTTCTTTTCTTTTTGTGCAAGAGGGCAAGGTCGGTCGGTCCTGAAACTCTCCATATAGACCAAGCTGATCCTCCTGCTTCTGTTTCCACAAGTGCTGGGATTAAAGGCATATGTCACCAGTTCCAGATGAAATTATTTTTACATAAAATATTGATCAAAACTTTGAGTAATTTTGGATATTTTTTCATGCCCCTAGAAATGAAAACAAAACAAATGCCTAACAGTCTCATCACACTTCTCTCTCTTTTTTTTTGGGGGGGGGGGGTCTGACTCACATTTTTTATTTGAAAAAATTTCATGGTAATTTCTTTTTTTTTTTTAATTTTTATTTTGCAATACAATTCAGTTCTACATATCAGCCACAGATTCCCTTGTTCTCCCCCCTCCCGCCCCCCTCACCTTCCCCCCAGCCTGCCCCCCATTCCAATCTCCTCCAGGGCAAAGCCTTCCCCACAGACTGAGATCAACCTGGTGGATTCAGTCCAGGTAGGTCCAGTCCCCTCCTCCCATGCCGAGCCAAGGGACCCTGCATAGGCCCCAGGTTTCAAACAGCCGACTCATGCAATGAGCACAGGACCCGGTGCCACTGCCTGGATGCCTCCCAAACAGATCAGGCCAATCAACTGTCTCACCCACTCAGAGGGCCTGATCCAGTTGGTGACCTCTCAGCCATTGGTTCATATTTCATGTGTTTCTGTTCGTTTGGCTATTTGTCCCTGTGCTTTATCCAACCTTGGTCTCAACAATTCTCTCTCATATAAACCCTCCTCGTTCTCGCTAATTGGACTCCCAGAGATCCACCTGGGGCCTAGTCATGGATCTCTGCATCCAGATCCCTCAGTAGTTGGATGAGGTTTCTAGCACGACAATTAGGGTGTTTGGCCATCCCATCACCAGAGTAGGTCAGTTCGGACTGTCTCTCGACCATTGCCAGCAGTCTGTTGTGGGGGTATCTTTGTGGATTTCTGTGGGCCTCTCTAGCACTTTGTTTCTTCCTATTCTCATGTGGTCTTCATTTACCATGGTCTCCTATTCCTTGTTCTCCCTCTCTGTTGTTGATCCAGCTGGGATCTCCCACTCCCCCAAGCTCTCTTTCCCTTGACCCTCGCCCTTCACTACCCCCACTCATGTCCAGGCTGTTCATGTAGATCTCATTCCATTTCTCTGTCGTTGGGCGATCCCTGTGTCTTTCTTGGGGTCCTGTTTTCCAGGTAGCCTCCCTGGTGATGTGAGTAGCAGTCCAGTCATCCTTGTTCCACATCTAGCACAGACACTGAGAGAAACAATCAATCAATGGGACCTCTTGAAACTGAGAAGCTTTTGTAGGGCAAAGGATACGGTCAACAAAGCAAAGCGACAGCCTACAGAATGGGAAAAGATAATCACCAATCCCACATCTGACAGAGGACTGATATCCAGAATATATAAGGAACTCAAGAAATTAGACATCAAAATGCCCAACAGTCCAATTAAGAAATGGGCTATAGAACTAAACAGAGAATTCTCAACAGAGGAAACTCAAATGGCTGAAAGACGTTTAAGGAATTGCTCAACATCCCTAATCATCAGGGAAATGCAAATCAAAACAACTCTGAGATACCACCTTACACCTGTCAGAATGGCTAAGATCAAAAACACTGAAGACACCTTATGCTGGAGAGGATGTGGAGCTAGGGGAACTCTCCTCCACTGCTGGTGGGAATGCAAGGTTGTACAACCACTTTGGAAATCAATATGGCGATTTCTTAGAAAATTGGGAATCCATCTCCCCCAAGATCCAGCTATACCACTCTTGGGCATATACCCAAGGAATGCTCAACCACACCACAAGAGCACTTGTTCAGCTATGTTCATATCAGCATTGTTTGTAATAGCCAGAACATGGAAACAACCTAGATGCCCTTCAACTGAAGAATGGATAAACAAAATGTGGTACATATACACAATGGAATACTACTCAGCAGAGAAAAACAATGACATCATGAGGTTTGCAGACAAATGGATGGATCTAGAAAAAATCATCCTGAGTGAGGTATCCCAGACTCAGAAAGACAAACATGGTATGTACTCACTCATAGCAGGGTACTAGATGTGGAACACTTCTCTTAATAGTAGCCTTTGGCAGACTGGGCTTACAAGAAGACATCAACTGTAAGTTACCCAACTGTGGAGATGATAAAAGATGGAGACATCTTCTTTAACATATGTTAGATATAAACCTTTCCATTTAAAAATTATACTTTCTAATTGCTGATTGATATAAATGGCATTGATTGTTGTAACATATTGAGTCAGAAAGAGGCAGCCTTGATGAACTGACTTATTAATTCTAATACTGTATGTCTGATAGAAAAAAATTACAAAATGTCAACAAGTTTCCAAATAGTGTAGATGCAAAACCATGAAAACATAGTCATTTTTTGAATCTCATTTGAAATGGCACTAAATAACACAAGTTATTGGCTCCTTAGATGCCAAGATGCTCTGTCCCAAAACCTAACTAGCTCATTTCTAAAATGCAATGAGAGATAAAGCATTAATTCCAATTATCAATGAAGAATGTACAAGGACCACTCAATCTGAAAAGATATCTGTACCTATGTCCATCACATTATAGATTGTAACAATAAAATTTAAATTTAAAAACTTAGAACCGGAATGGAGAGATGCCTCAGAGGTTAAGAGCACTGGCTACTCTTCCAGAGGTCCTGAGTTCAATTCCCAGCAACCACGTGGTGGCTCACAACTATCTATAATGACATCTGATGCCCTCTTCTGGCGTACAGGCAAACATGCAGACAGAATGCTGTAAAATAAATGTTAAGAAAAAAAAAAAAAAACTTAGAACCAATCGAAATACCCATTTTCTATATGATGGGAATAACAATGTTGAAGCTTCTCACGTGGAGTAATTGAGTTGTGGAAAATAATGAACTTGAGACATAATAATACACACGAATCTCATGATCATAAACAAAATAGACAAATGACAATTTTTTTAAATGTTATAAAAAAATTGAAATGAATACAAAGGAGTACTGTACATAGAACATCAATATACCTTGTGAACGTCATTAAGATAGAAATGTGAGATAGAAATAGGAGACTGTGATAAAAGATAACCCATGGCCAGAAGGAGAAGGAATTGTGTGGAGATTATACAAGGTGGTCAAAGCTATAACCACAGCACAGAAAATGAAAGTCAAACTGGGTAAAACCAGAGGAGAAGGGGGTGAGAGGAATAAATAGGGTGAGAAAGAAAATTGCACTAAGAAAGGAAAAGCATGTGCTAGTAGCCTGAAGAAGGTAGTTTGACCTATTACATATCTGAATTTTCAAAACTACGTTTTGTAGTCTTCTGTGCAAAGTGTACTGAGTGAGGTACACATTGCCTCTATTTGGGTGATGTGCAGCATGTCTATATATTATATTTGTTACAATGTTTTAGTTTATTTTTCTTAATAGTTGAATAATTTTACTTCATGCTCCACTTTGAAAAGATAATTGTACTCTATGTAGTGGTTTAATCTTGGCGTAAGGGAATCTTGTTCGGCCATTTATCTCAATAACACCTGAAATTTTGCCTTGTCTTGAGTTGAGTAGTCCCTTTCATCCTCATTACTGTGTTTATATGGCCATCTAACAAAGAAGTGGATCCTAAAGATTTTGGTCGTTCATCCTTGAAGGTTGAATTAATATCTGTTCCTTTAAAGAGCAGAGAGTAGGGGCCATTTCAGCAATGTAAGCCTGTTCATGTCCATAAAAATGTTCTCAGGTTGAAATGGAACAGCCAAAGCCTGAGTTAAACATTGGCTCTAGAGCAATATAATATTTTCTGGCTTACTTGGCCTTTACCATATAAAATACATTGATACATACATGAACCCTTTAAAGCAGAACAGAAGTGCATGCTAATGTCCAGTTTACCTTAGTGCCATAGCAGATATTAAAATAAGGAAACAGCTCCATAGCTTATAGCATAGCTTCTCTTACACTACTCTACCTGCCCATCCTACACAAATAAATAAACAAGGAAATAATAACAGAAGACAGAAGTGGGCATGGGTGTTTCATGATGCAGAGCAGGCACTGAGATCTTGAAACATTGCTTTTCAAGTTGATAAGAGAGATTATTTCCATATAAAGTGAAAATGGGGGTATCTTAGAAGCACATCAGAACAGCAGATAAAGGCTGAGAGTTCATGTCAAGGAAAGTGACCAAGAACCCATTTCCCCTCCTTACTGTGGCACTTTTCAATCCTACATGGGATTTTGGAATTAGTTGTTTGCTTTAATGCTTATGATTTTTCAACTCTTACTGGTCTTATGTTTTCAATAGAACATGAGGCTTTTTATGCTAACCTCAGGATAGTTTTGATTGGAAAGAGAGTTAGTAAGAAAGTTGTTGATAGCTACAGGCTGTGATGTGTACAGCAGCTAGTTCTTAGCTGGATGGAACTTAGACCACAGTTCTGCATCAGTAGTGTCAGGGGCCTCCAAGGTTTACTTGTCCTTGGAGTTCAACCATGGGTTTGTGTACACTGACTATGTATTCTATGAGCACTCTGTGAAGTTAACAAGAAGGGGAAGCCTGTATGATGTCTTCTAGTCTTCAGCGGTAGAGTTGTAAGTTCTCGATCTAACCATCCTTCATTTCAAAGAAGTTCAGAAAATTTCTGGTCCTCCTCCTAGTGCTTTGAACAAAAGCCTTTGTCCATTAAGCTGAGCAGAGGCTCACTCCTAACCAGCCACTCTTCTGCTGATGCTTCATGACAGAGTAGTGAAGACCTTCAGCTTGGTTGTTGTCTACTTGGACTACTCTGTAGAGGATGAGCTCCTCACTTGGTGGCTGATGTGACAGCAGAGGGCCCTGGGGATGTTGAGTCATTTGTTTCCTTTATCCTGCTGAGGAACAATGAAAATAGGCTGCGGCTATATCCAAAATCCTATTTCAATTTTTATACATATGAACTCACCTTAAGTGTGTTACCAGTTTACAGAGTCTACATCCACCCCTCCCTGCTAATCCCTCACACATGTGCAATCTTCTGTAAGTGCTTCTGGGTTGGTCCTGCACTGTATGTTGATTTGTTTTCCTTGTCTTACCAGCCATGCTGCTGTAACAAGCCCATTAAGATGCTTCAACTCAGTGGAGAGAAAACACAAAAGTTTTTTTTTTTCTCCTGTCACTGATTTCAACTAAATTCTGTCTCAAATCCATCTCTTCCCCACACCTCAGGCAGATATAGCTTTTAGCCTAAACTTTAGATCATTTCCATGTTGTAAATTGGTTTTTCCATTAAAAGTTTCCAAACTGTTATCCCAGTTAAAATCCATTCCTTTAGCTTCCTTCCAGTCAGACAGTCTGTGTCTCCATTTGTGTGGGTGGCTGTGGTCATTCTACTTCTCTAACCCCAGATGTCCTCTGTGGAGTTAGGGCTCAGTTTTGATCTGAACTATTCCACCCCATACATTTCAAAAATGAGAGGCAGGAAGGAGAATTACAGGAACACAGTTTCCTATGTAATTTGTTTTGAATCATTTCAGGAGAAAGGAGCCATTGTCCTTCTCCTACCAGGATAAGGAATGTGTTCCCAGAAAGACAGGGAGGCTCAGTGATTGTCTGGAGTTGTCCTAACTTCATACATGTCTCCTATTACTAGAGCTATCCTTAGAGAGAAGGAACCTCATGGCCTTCATTCTTACTTGAAACACTTCCATGTGTTGAGAGACTCTTCCTAATATTCTGTCCCTTTACACAAAACCCTGGACATTCTAATATTTTCTCTTATCAACAAAACCAGACACATGACAGCCCAATCCTATGCTATATAGTCCTTAGACATAAATGTGTTGAAATTGTTCTTACAAATTATTGATTTCAGACATGTACAAGGATCTGGGATCAGTCTCTATATTCACATGGAACTCAAAACTGAGGGGGTTACATTAAAATATAGGATTTGTTTTTCACCATACTCTTCTCTACTAAGTGGTTGGGTGACAGCTTCTGCCTATCAGCCAGGTCACTTCTCAGAGAGGTTTCAATGCTTCCCTACAACTGAAATTCAACCATGAAGTGCAGAAAGTTAATCACATACACCGTAACCTTTGCCCTCCTGTTGTGTAACTGTCTTCCCTGAATGCCTCTAAGAAACTAGGAGGAAGCAGAGGGTTGCTAAATGTATCAAAGGTAAGTAAATTCTGCATGGTAAACTAATATCCATGGAGAGAGCCTATCACAGTTTTTTTTTTTTTTAAATACAGCATTAACAACAATATCATACTGGTTTACCCAGTTTGAGACATAATTTGCTTATCTTTAGACAATGAGTGGCATCTCCAATTACCACCCAATTCCAAAGTTGTACAACCTTGACAGGGTTATGATTCTGACTGCCTGTTTTAAAGTTTCCTTAGATAAGAGGAATTTGGAGAAAGTAAAAAAACACTTACTTTCAAGCACAAAGTCTCTAGTCACCTAAAACAGCAAGGTTACTCTACCCAAATCATCAAGTGCTCAAGACAAGCATTTTAATTCAAGTTGTCCCTCATGGAAGACTGAAGGGTTATGGGTAAACAATAAAAAAATGAAGATATTTACTTCCTCATTGCACACATATCAGAAATGTCTTAATAAGACCTGAGTTTCTCCTTATAACCTCACTATCATTGTTATGGATACAGTCAATCCTTGGAGGGAAAAATCTCCCCTGACCTGAGCCTCTAAGACTTCCAAAATTCTATCTAGGGCAGGCTCCTTTTTGGAATAACTGTTTTGAACTTTTGAGTCTAATTTTCACAATCCTAAATGCTGTGTTGTATTTTTTTATATTCTACATAATAAAATTGTGTGAATAAGTGATGAGATATATGTTGCTTTACATATACCTCTTATATAAATGAAATCATCTAATAAATAAGCCTGGGCTCTTAAAAGATCATATTAATTGAATCATTATTAATTTAAGAAGAGATAAAAATAGCTATTGAATCCAAACCCCTTTCTCCCTTCCTGCCTCCCCAGTTTGCAAAATGTATGTACAAATGTGCTTCAAATGTCCTTTGATATTACAATTCAACCAATATGTGATGTCACACAGAACACCTGCTATCTATAGCAAGAAGACTGGTCCTGCCCTTCTTTGCAAGGCTCTTCTAGTTGTCCATGCATCACCTCTCAGCTACAAAGTGACCCTGTGCTAGGTTACCCATGGGTGACTGGATTCTTGAAAACACCATTTCTCCTTTTCAGTACCATGACTTTAACCTTTTTCAGTACAGGATGCTTGAGAGACATTGTATAAGAAAGGCTTTTTGCTACTTTGTGTTTTTATTTCAACCCCAAACTCTCAGTGCATTTTTTTATGGCCAATGAGACACTAACATTGGTTAGGTATGTTGAAATTTAAAAAGCTCACAGATATGGAGATGTAGTAGCTAAAGAACATTTTCAGGAATGATCTTCTCTTGGGTGACAGACTCTAGAGATAGTACATGACATTGCTGCACATCTGTGAGACTCTTCTGGTCACCCTTCTTATAAAGCCATGTATTGAATCATGGTGACTCCACTCAAATGAATGAATCTAATTCTTATCAACTCCCAAAGGCACTAGCTTAAATCATCATTGTCAAATTATCTTTACAACTATTAAATAATCCACTCTATGCATTTATTTTCAACCCATGAAGCCTTAAGAGATAACACAAACTATATCTATACCACAGTATTAAATCTGTTCAGATATGTGTTGGGCATCCTGAGGGGGCCTCTGACACACTCATGCCCTTAGGATTACTACTCACAGCCCTTTGGGATTGTCTTCTCCCTTCAGGTCTTCCTACACTAATCTTCAACTCTGCTGACCACAGAAGCAATACTGGATTTAGGGTGCAATGGAAGTAAGATTGAATGTGGTGCCCCCAGTAAATGACATGGAACCAATATAGCAAGAATAAAAGGCAGAATTCAGTCTAGAGAGCTATACTCAAGAAGCAATTCACCTGAAATAACAAGCCATACATCAGCTCTTTTATACACCATCTGGAATCAAGGATTCTTCCCTCAGAACTATAGCTGACTCATGCTTTAATGGTGTATATTGAACAGATACTTGATCAAGGAATTTGTGCTTCACTAGTATGAAAAAGGGTCATAAAAATCAATTCAAAAGATGGCTACTCTTAAGGTTTATAATTTTAATTTAGATTCATAAAAGTTTGAAAGAAGTAAGGTATAAATTAAGCGCTTGTAAGTCATTTTAATATTGTAACATAAGACTACCATGAGTTTACATTTTCTTCTTTGGATGCATAGTTTTAGTTTTGTTTGCCTACTGAATTGTATGAGTCATAGGTTTGACCATCAAGGGTTATAGAAACATGTTGATAAAGAAAGAGATTATTACCATACATAGAAAACAACTTACCCAAACCTGTTGCAATATTTTAAAGCTGTCTGTTAGTGACTGATGAATTTTGAAGAAAAGGGGAGGAAAATCAGCTTGAACCTGAAATAATTTGTCTTTATTAAAAATTTAAGTCCTTGTGGAAAGTGTGGTTTTGATATAATGTAGGGATTCTTTGAGGGTGTTGTAAATGGAAAAAAAATATGAAAAGAACTTTGGAACTATATAATACACCCCTACTGTGGTAGGCATTTTTCATATATTAGGAAATTTCAGAAGTTTGTAAGAGCAGAACAATTGCATGTGTCTATGTTTTCCATATTTTCTCCCTTGTTTGTTGGTCTCCCTTCCTTATTTCTTAATAATTTCCTGCTACACACTGTCATTTAGTCCCACTCAGCTTTCAATATTAATGTTTCTCCTGAGTTTATTTTTACCTTGGCATCATATCCTGTTTTACAAGCAGGCATCATGGAAAAAGAGTGTCACTTGTAAGTTCAGATCCTGTGTCTCTTAGTCCAGATTGCATTTAAATTACCTCACCTGAAACATCTCTTCCTTGGAACACGGTTATATATGAATTCCCTCTGATTCCACTTTTCTCCTTCCAAGACTCAAGGCTGTGAATCTGGCTGTTTAGTGCTTTGCCTTTTTTTTTTTATTGATCTTCCCCTAAGAAGCAAGACTTGCTCCCTGACTTCAGATGCAAGTCTTCAGGATGAGCTTGCCTCTTCCCTATGCAGAAGGTATTTATTTCCTTGATGTGTCCATAAAGACCTGCAGAAGTTCTAAGGCAGGAGATGAAAAGGTCTTCATCAGGCCCATCCTATCTCTAATCAAATCTTTTGTTGACAGTAGGCTGTGTAGTTATTACTCATCTGCTGATCAAGGTAGCAGAAAGGATCTGGGGAGTGGAGTGCTTCTCTCCTTTCTTGTTTTTCTGTTTTCAAACGAGGTTTGTGCAGCCTACTTCATACCTTGCCAGAGTCTCCCCTTCAACTAGCCTTACCATCCTGTTCTCCCTTCATATCAGACATCTTCTCTAAACGTACTTAAGCCCTTGAAAGATCCTTGTTTCTAAATCCTGGTCATCTCTTAGCTCCCTAAATTTGAATGAAAAGAAAATATTATAACACAGATTTATACTGTTCTTGGACAATCAGCCAGATGTCAGGAAAGGGATTCCTTGTTTTGGTTTTATTTGGTTTGGTTTGGTTTTGGCTTTCGAGCCAGGGTCTCTCACAGCCCAGGCCACCCTCAAACTTAATGACATTTTCATAGTTGGCCTCCAGCATCTGATTCCTCTGTCTTACTTCCTCAGTACAGAGATTATAGGATTGTGGCACCACACATCAGGCTATTAGTCTTTCTTATTATGCAACTGAGAATGCCGTATGGATATCAGGGCCTGTGGAATGTTAAGGGTCTAAAACAAGGTATAGATGAATTTCACTTCAGGAAAGTTAAAGAATCATATAAATCAAACCTGTTATGTAGGTTATATAATTAAGATAAATAATATAATTCTGAGTAAAACAACAAAACAAAGCATCAAGACACAAATTATTGCTACTCACATCAGGGCCATCATTTTTGAGAAAACCATTCATAAACATACCACACACACAGAGATACACAGACACACAGACACAGAATACAGACATACACACACACATACACACACACACACATACACACACACACACACACACACACACACACACACACCATACACAGTGAACCTCTTTAACAGACAGTGGACAGGAGTATGTTTATAGCATAACACTCACTACCTTGGGCTATGGTGAGTTCTGTACATCTTTCTTTACATGCAGACATCAATGTTCCTGAATGCAATGCAGGAAACAAGTCACAACTACCTTTGCTCAGTGTTCAGCACATAAAGTGTGAGTAATAAAAATAATTATATATATATATATATATATATATATATATATATATGAGAGAGAGAGAGATAGACAGATAGATAGGTAGGTAGGTAGATCCATTGAGGTTGATATTAGTGGAAGTGGTATTTTCAAATAGATCTATGGAATTTTTTCCAAATTCTCTTTCCTAGGCCAATGGAGATTTTTATAACTGTATTTATCTCTCATGGTTATTGTCATTTGTATTTTCCACAATTTTAAAAGTAATATGCATTATCTGTTAAATCGGGGAAAATAATAAAATATAATACTAACAATAGGAATAGGTGTATTTAACCACAACATGACTGAAAGAAAGCCTCTGCTATAAGCAGACATGTGGCCACTTTGGAGATGTGAATGTCTCCCTACCTGGTTTGCCATCTTTCTGCCTTCTCTTATACATAATACATAAAATGCATAAGCCACAAATCAATGTCTTTTGAGGTGGAAAATTTATGCATATGTATTTAATTTTTCAACAATACTAAAATCTATTCATGTAAAGCAGTCAGTGTTACCCTTTGACCCAACTCTTTTATGTGAAGATTTTTCAGCTCATTGACCAATGAGGCCTCAACCAGTCCAAAAGAGAGCATCAGAAATCTGAACTCATGTGGGGAACATTCTAGAAATTACCATTGTCATCAGCTAGCTGCTGTCTCTGAATTCACACGGATGTGACAGCATAAAAAATTTTCTATTGTGGGATGAATGGTTCCACATTTTGGTCCCTACATCTTAATTGCCAGCACTGGAAAAGAAAAAAAAAAGAACAAATGGAAGTTATCAATTCAATGGCAAGTTTTATTTTAATTTAATATTCTGGTGTGATCTTGATTTTTCATATGATTTAGTCAGAGTCCCTTTTGAAAGAGCAGTTACAATTTGCCATAGATGGTGCTGAAAGCTCTCTTTTATTACAGGTGCAGAGTGAGAGCCAAGCATAAAGGCCAGGGTTAGACCTGAGCCCTACCTTCCTTGCCTGTCTGTCTCCTCTGTCACTCTGGAGCTCCTTTTCTGAGGAGCCCATGTTGTTTTGTTCATGACTATGATCAATGCATGCAATGGCTCCCCTTGCGAAGTTGTACTCTTTTCCAGTCTTACTTATCATAGGAGGTGCTGATTTCTCTCCTTCTGGGAGCTAGGGAGCCAGGTTTTAGGTGGTAGGCTTTAGGCATGTTCTTTCCTTTATCCCTGGAGCCCCCATCTAAGGTGATTCTCTGATTCCATTTCTTATCCATTTGCATACTGATAACCTAAATGAAACCCATAGTCCTAAATCTCTTCCGTCTTATATTCTAAATGGCTTTCAATGTTCTCCTGGCTGAGATTAGAAATAATCAGCTACCTTGTGTGCTTCATGATGTTTTCCTTCAAAGCTGATGTTGTTACTCCACTGGCTCCTATGTACTAACATTTCTAAATTCAACACTAAAACTAGCATCTTTTAATGTTTTTCTCTTATTTCCCAAACACAACAGAATGTGTCCCTTCAATTCTTTACCAAAGAATTTTCCTTGTAGATAGCTTTTATTGTTTGATGTGTGTGTGTGTGTGCGCGCGCGTGCGCGTGCGTGCGTGTGCATGAGCACCCACAAGATTTGATTGTTTTAATCAAAAAATCTAAAATATTATATTGAGATTATAATGTAATTGCATAATTTCCCCCTTCCCTTTTCTTCTTTTAAATGATCCCATAACACTACTCTTTGTTCTTTCAAATTCATGGTCTCTTTCGTCATTAATTGCACACACACACACACACACACACACACACACACACACACAATGTGCTCACACATACACACATAATTCATAAATACAACCTGCTCAGTCTTTATAATCATGCATGCATGTATATGTTAAGGTCTAGTCATTTGGTCTTGGATAACTCAGTTGGCATTGTCTTTCCTAGGGGAGACTATTTTCTTGCTCTCAGCATTCCTTAGTTATTTTAAATGTATGTAAGGTAACAGATAACATGATTTATTTGTGCATGCTCAAAGGTTAGCACTGACTTGATACTTAGAGCATAGCTAGGGTTTAGAAGGAGTAGGAGGTTCATTAAATTTTATCCTATATAAATCAACATTTATTTGACAAATAATATCCTGATCATAGAATTGCATGTGTTAAATGTAAGAGACTCTTTGGGGGCTAAGTATACTTCACATCTGATGCACAGAGATGTTTTATTGTGGGGTTTATAAGTCTTCCATGATTTGAGTAGGTAGTTACCTTTGTGTGCATGTGGGAGTATTAGTTTTTATAAAGATCTCCAGTAGGAATCCATAGAGAAAAAGCAGCCCAAGGTAGTTATCTGTGAGTTTATGGCATGTGCCATGTCGTTATGATAAGTACAAATGAAGACTTGCACTATGGAATGTGGTAGCCAACTAATGCATCAGAAGTATTTATCATTATGGAAGCCAAACTTCTGTAGTCTCAGGACCACCAGTCAATGCTTTGAGAAGTGAAATGAAGGAATTAATATTGTTAATATCTTTAAATGGCTTGGTGTGGTGTTTGGCCAGAGAGTAAGCACTGCATAGATTGATAAAATAACTAAAGCAATTGAATTGGATCTCAAATTGGTATTGTATATCCATGAACATTCATGACTTAACAGGCACTTATTCTTTCCTGTTTTTGTTACTAGATATGGTAAATGTTGTGATTATTTCAGGAGGATAAGCCAGGAATTGTTATACCTTAGGTATAAGAATTATCATCTAAGCAAGACTTATGGCAAAAATGGCGGCTTGATTTTAATACTAAGAAAGATTAAATATGATGACAATGAGTTAAAATGTATTAAGTAGGTCCAACATAGATAAGGTGAGTGTGAACATTGGACATAGCATAATGTGGCATGTAATCACTCATGTGAATTATTAACCATACAACAACTTCTGAAGTATGGTACTCCTTTTATTCATGGATTAATGGAACTTCTGAATTAGAAGGATCAAGGAATGATTGAATGATCATGACTTTCAATGACAATCAAGGATGCAAGTCCCAAAATGATCATTGTTGAGACAAAGATTACATATCTGCTCCATGGCAGACTGAAGACTCAGACAGGAATTTTTGTCTCTTTTTGGTACAATGTTTTCTGATTTCAACCAGAAAACAGATAACATTGATTCATCCTGTTTCTAGCTGCATCTACCACAATGAACTATTTTCATTATCAAAGGGTGTGGTGATTAGCAAAAGCTAGTAAAAATAAATAAATAAAATATACCAACTAATTATTTTTATATATTTCAGCAGGATATTGCATTAGTCAGTAGAATAAGAGTAAGGACAGAGAAAGAGAAAGAAATAACATCTCTAAAATTTTAATTTTGATAATAAAACTTGCCTGATTCCATGCTTATTGCACACATTTATAGTTAACCCAACCCATTGTTTTCTTCCTAATCATAAGGGTACACTAACACTTGTACCCTCTCTGGCATAACAGGGAGCTAAGTCCACCCTGTAGTCTCAGTAACCCTAGGTTTTGATAGATTCTGGGCTTCATTTATGTCACTGGGCCCATGGTCTATGATTGAGGTGTATCTTCAGTTACATCACGAAATGTCTCCTGGTTCTGAATCCCTTGGTCTCTATGTGGAATGTCATTTTCTAAAACACTCATCATTCATCAATTAGCTTTCTCTTGTATAGATGTTTCTAGAGACAGGTTCATTTCTGTTGCCACATCATTCACAATTTGAAAAGACTCAGGAGATCAGACACAAGTGTATGAGGCTCAGCTGTAGATGAGCATTCCCAGACCACCCCAAAATTATACCAGTGGATTTTCAGAGTACTTTCCCAGGAAACAGTTGTATCTTAGTGGTAGAAATGTAATTTTTTCTGCTTCTTTTTGTTTGTTTTTATTATTTTTATTGGAAATAAATTCTTGTCTCATACAGTCAATCTGCTCACGCTTCCTCCTCTCACCATTTCTCCCAGGTGCCCCTCACCTGCACTCTCCCAAAGATCTACTCCCCTTCTTTCCCTTCAGAAAGGAGCAAGCCTCCAAGAGACAATAACCAATATGACAAAATAAGATACACTAAGACAACAAAACTTAGTTTACTATTTAGGCAACAGTCTTAAATAATAAAAGCTAATGTAGCATTATGACAAATTGTGAAGTTCCTATATTTATTCTAACCTATTCTAACTAGTGGCAATTATCAGGCTAAATCAATTGACAGAATGCTTTGTGTCCCTTGACACAGCTATATTCCATCTTGCTTATTTATTTATGTTTGAGTTTTCAGAAAGGTATATCAAATTTTCTTGGGAATATGCATCTGCAATTGCATGTTCATGCATGTATATGCATGCTATTAATAAGCACTTAAAGATAACTAAGCACTTAAAGATAAATAACAGCATAGACATGGAATGAGTGCCTCAGTGCTAAGAAGTTTAAATATGAATGAATATGTGGAGAAGGAAATCCAGTGCAGAATAAAACTACATAAAATAGAGACTGGAATTTGGAGAATGATTTTTAGATGAAAAGCCAGCATGAACAAAAGAAACAGAACAATGTTATGAGAAGTATGACAGGCCAGTTGAGCTGGTACTGTGAATGTAGCTTAGAAAATAAGTTCAGATTCCTTGTGACACAGTATGCAAATGTGACAAGGTCATACTTGGAGGCAATGATGGCGTCAGAAAAGCCAGGCTGTCAAACCTTTTCTCTGTCCTTGCAAAAGAGCACGTCTGTCAGGGAGTTGTAAATGAGTTGAATTTGCCTAAAGTCTGGGCAGCTGGGAGACTTGGAAACAATCCAGCGGGTGCCTTGAAGCGCCAACCCATGGATTTCTTGATGTTCTTTGTTTGGGGGTGGGATATTTCTGGCCTCTCCTCTGAATATCTGTGTCTTCCCTTTTTGTAACTTAAGGTACAGATCCTCACTACCATCTCCCTAACTTTGCTTTCTTAACACTCCTAGTCCTAACAATCGAATACAGGCGATTTCATGCAAATCTTGGAGTCACTGAAAGCAAGAAGTGATGATTGCAGAATGTTTCAACACATAGGCTGTGGATAAAGTCACTTTTATATTCATTTGTACACTAAAAAGATAAACATAGTCATGACGGGAAGGGAAATTATATCAGATAATAAAGATAAGCTAACTGTTACGTAAGGAGAAGAATTACAGGTTAGTTTGAAATCTTGAATTTGGAAACGTAAAGATGGTAAAATCTACAGAAAAGGCTCAGGTGGGCAGATTGGAAGTAGGGGCAAGGGTCTGGGCAGATGACACACCCTGAGAGGGCAGACGGATTACTGAGTTGAGCATGGGGCTTTTGCTTTCATGGTGCATGTAGAAGCAACAGCTATGAATCAGGCATATTGGTGAGTACCTATTCTCTGTATTTAAGACAATTTCTAAAAAGAACCACCTAATATTGAATCTGATAGCATCAAGGGCTTGTCCTTCCCAGTCTCTATAACCAAAAGGACTTGACTCTGTGGTTACTACAGGCATCATCTAAGGGATTTTGTTACAAGGAGCTTAAACCAGCTAAGGCAGGTCGTTAGGTCAGTCCTATCATCTTACTAAGGTGTGAATCAACTGGTTATTATAGAAACACTATGGTAGAAACCTTTCTGTACAGGAGGAGTCATGGATTCCCCAGCTGACCCAACTGAGCCCTACACTGCTGTGGTTACACAGAAGCATTTCCTTTCTTGGTTCTCTTACTCAGTACCAACTAAAGTCTGGCTTCCAAATGGATTCTTTTTCATGAACTCGGAAAGTCCAATATCTAATTTTGATATTTTTGAGGATTAAATCTATACTCTTCAATAAACCATCTCACTTCTCTGTCATTTTCACTTGATACACAGGCTTATATTTGGCCCTAACTTATACTTGGCCTGGCATGGGACATTATTGCTAGCTTCTTTAAGACATTCCTTTCGACTGATCTTTGTACTTTTCTATATTCTCTTCTAAATAATAATTTTCTTTTCACAAACACACAAACACCTACACACATATAATAATTATGAAGTTCCAAACTTGAAGCTTTGGGGGGATTTCTATTTGATTATTTTAAAAATAAAACTGTTGTCAGCTTTGTTTGTGGAGAGGGTTTAGAAGCTCTGTTTACTCTGAAAGTAATCACTTCTTGATTCAAACTGCTTCACCAGTAAATAGAATATCTTAGGACATTAATTATATGGGAGAGAAGTCAGCAAGAAGTAGCTGTTACAATCCATTACTGTACAAGAAATAGCAAGAGAAGGGAGAAAATGTAAAGACAGAGATAATTGTTATAGCTCGGCTGTGTATAGGATTGGGATAGATGGATTGGAATAGTTTATCTTTCTCCTCCATAATAAACTCAAACACAGGCTGGGAGTGAGCATACGGAAGTGAGTCAGTGCCCCTCTGGAACACTGCAGACAAAATCAGGACCAGTCAGGCATACGTTTTGAAATATTGTGTACATTAGTATTTTAAATTTATTTTTTTTCCCATTTCTATGCCTGCATGGTTTTCTGTACAATATTTTGACTTAGTTTATACAAACCTTCCTTTATACCTGTCCTCTTTAAAGCTGAACCACATAGAGCTCCTGTTATATGAGGGCTGATTTGGATAACAGTGTGGCTAGACTTCTTCTTTGAGATGTATATCAACCTGCTCTCTTTACTCATCTCTGCCACCTCAGGCAGTCCTGAAGAGTGTTGTTACTCACAGAATACAGTCTATGGACCCAGACATGAGTCCTTTCATTTTACAAACATTAAAATCAAGACACAGAGATACAGTTCTTTACTCTGACCCATATTGTTGGATTCTGCTGAAGTTATCCAAAGAGAAGGTCTTGGTTCAAATGTTCTGCTCTAGACTCTATTCCCTTTGCTTATTCAAGGGAGAAATAGAGTGCATGTCAGAGTCAGAAATACATCACATCCCACCTTTGTCTTCAAAGAGGATTTTATCCTGGCCTAGGTCTATATAATAATGTACCCAATATTAAGTATTAGGATAATAAGCTCATAGGAGGTTTCAGAGAGAAAAGCATGTGAGAGTAATCAAGGTTTTCATGATGCTCTGTTTAGAATTAAAAGATAATAAGATGAAACACATTTCAAAACACACCATGGTGTAGACAGCACACTTGTTTTTTTCCCCACTTACAGGTGATCCTGAGTAGTTATAGGGAGTGGGAGGGATAGCTGTACTCACTGGTGAAGAATCCCGTTTATAAGAGGACAGAAACCTGTGTGACCACACTGCTCTCTGAAGGAGAACAAAGGCTAAAATGAGATTGACACCTGGCCTATTATCCTTGAGGGCCAACTCAGAAGAGAGGTGCATAACTTTGTTACCCAAGGGGGGGAAAAGGAGGCTTCTGTGGTTTTGTATTGATATGGAAACCTTGTTGCAAGAAGATGTGGAGTGGTAGACAGAAAGAAAAAAGGAAGAAATTAAGAGAAGCAGTAGGGGGAGAGGAGGTTGCCCATTGCGCAGAGTGAAGACAAACAAGACAGGAAAATAAAAGGAATGCTCTAAGTGGAAGGGTGGTAGCACTAAACAGGGCAGGCACTCCCATCACATCTCATCACGGAATTCAGCCTGGTAGGCAGGATAGGACTCAGAGGACTGAGTATTGGATCTTAGGAATGGAGTTGTGCTCAAAGTACCAAGATTCAATAACTATTTCTATTCCTCACCTCAGAAATTTAGGATGCATTGAAGATGTCACCCCTAACTCCATCCTGGGTCTATTCTAGCCTCATACTAGTGTTCAGTGATGAGACACTCTACCTGAAATCTCAAATTTGAGAAATCTTTTACCCAGTGTCTCTCACAGTGGAGCCTCATTCTCCTTCCTCTCTTCATTTTTGTTTTGTTTTTTTAAATACCATCTACCCAGATACATCTCAACTTCTTTTATTTAGAAGCAGCCTTCTTAGTAAACACCAAAATAATAGTTCATTTTTTTCACCATAACTGGTGTGTAATGAAGACTGAAGGCAGTATGTAGATGGTGTTTCCTGCATGCTGAAGTGTGTGCCCACCCGTGGACACTCATCCCTCGGGGCTGAGCATACAGTTACAGGAAGCTATTAGGGAGGGGTTCATACTGCCTTCTTCCCTAAGCATAGCACTTCCGGAATGACAATTTCTTAGTAACTATTTTTATTAACTTAGTTACGTGATTTTTTTTGTTTCTTCTCTAAAGTCTGCCATTAACTCATCCAACTTTTCACAAACCACTAAACTCACTTTAATTTGAGGTCTCTTCTTTTCCCTTTTGAATGTACATGATAATTCAGAACAGATCATCTCAATGCACTTAATTATGGGACCAAAGTAATGAAATAGTTAAATGTCCTTAAAATCTAGAAAAACCGTGACAGGATCTTACAGCAAATATTGTCGGATTAACAGCTTTTATCATGTCTTCTCCACTGTTCAGCTTGAAAACACAAGTGCAGACAGAGCATGGAGCACTATGGTTCAATCTGACAATTTTCTGCTTTTCAGTTATACAAAAGTATACACTGTACTCCATGTTAGTGGCGCTAGGATGATGCTGCATCATGTGGTCATAGGCAGTTACCCACGGCTCCCATCGCGCACACTATAAACGGGCACACAGCCATCACCTAAACTGCACCAAGACTCTGAGCTCTACTGCTTAGGTCACAAATATCAAATGCATTTGTGATCTATTCATTCAATCTACCAAAACAAAATGCCGCACTTGACAATACCGTGTCTGTGTTACAAAGCATGGTGGCCTTGTGGTTGGATGTTCAGCTGTGCTCAGTGGGGCCAACTCACAGAACATGTGATGTTATATACATCCCTTGGTTGGTTGGTTGGTTGGCTTGCTGACATTTAGATTAATCTGACCTCAAATTTGTAATCCTCCTACCTTATCCCTACAGTGAATACGGAGATCACTAGTGCCCATAAACATTCCAAACTTTTGTTTTGAATGTGGTATGTGTATTTATCTGTAGTGTGTGTATATTCATATGCATATGGACCAGAGGTCCAAGGCAGGTGCCTTTTTCAATTGCCCCCTGTCTTATCTTTTGGGGGCAGTCTTTCACTGAACTTGGATCTCACTGATTGTCTAGACTGCTTGGCCAGTGAGCTCCAGGGATCTTTCTGTCTGCCCCTCCCCAGTGCAGACACTACAGATGCCAAGCCTTTTGGTTTCAATAAATCATGACCATTTTGTTAGGGGAAGCTCCAGAAATCTATCCTGCTCTACTTCCATTAGAATCATATAGATTAAAGTTCTATAAAACATTTAAATCATTAGTCACTTGGTTAACTATCTACAGGACAATTGTTAACTTACCTTTATTAAATTTAAAACCTTCTTGAACATCAGGCACTTTAATATGTCCTTGTTAAGAAGGAATGCATTTTTTAAAAATTAAAATGTCATATTGTTATACTCAAGTGGAACAGTATTTTTTTTAATTTTCTTTGATTATTTCATACACATTTCATATATAGGACATTTTGAAAAAAGTACCCCAGTCACCCCCTTCTCCAACTAACATTGTAATCCTTCTTTCTAACAGGTTTTTCTGTATGTGTTTTTGTATGTGTGTATGCGTGTGCACATGTGTATGCATATATATGTATGTGTGTGCATGTGTGCACATATGTGTATGTGTGTATATAATTATGTATATGTATGTGTGTGTACATGTGTGTATGTCTGTGTATGTTATTGTGTGTGTGTGCATATGTCCCACTGAGTTTAATTGGGATTATTTTATGATTATTGATGTGCGTTTGTTGGGAGAGGAGAGTTATTCAGTATAGCACAGGTTACTACTCAGTGGCTACATCTCTGAAAGAAACATCTCTTCCTCTTCATTAATGCCATGGCTCTTCAAACAGTTCATTTTTTAAAAAAATACAATGCAGTATATTTAACAAAAGTTTTTGTTTTAACAATTACTAAGGATATAATTCAGTGTCATGAGTCACAGTTACAGTGCTGTCTAGAATTTATAACTATTTCCCACAGTTTTTCATCATGCTATAAAAAGATCTCTGTATGCGTCAAATGTAAGTCTGTTTTCCTCCTGCGCTGACTGTGTCTAATCTACTTTCTATACTTATGGATGTGTCTATTCTAAGTATTCCATGTAAAAAGAATGACAATATTTGTCTTTTGTGTCTGGGAATTCAATTTTAAAAATTTTGAGCAACTGCCAAGCTCCTTTCAGTAGCAGCTTTGACACACAGCAGCAGCAGCAGCAATGCACGATGGTCCTAGGGTTCTTGTATTTGATTTTAACTTTTTTCTGTTTGGGGTTTTCTTGTAGCTGTCTTAGTAAGTATGAAATAATCTGTGGCTTTTACTTGAATTCACTTGCAGGTGAGTACTCTGAGCATCACACAATGCTCTGTCTGCCCATTTGCATATCATCTATGGGGCTATCAGAGTTACTTGATCATTTTTTAAATTGGGTTTGTTGAGTTTCTGTGATTGAGTTACAGGAATTTTTCTTATATCTAGGCAGGAGATGCTTTCAAGATATATAATTTGCAACTATTTTATCACATTTAGCTTGTCATTTTGCATTCTTCATAATGTCTTTTGGAAAAGTATTCTCAGTTTAACAAAGACTGAGTTACGTATTTTGCTCTTTTTGCTTGTGCCTTTGATTCCATATTAGGAATTAATTGTTATCCAAGATCATGAAGATGCATCTCCGTAGCTTTCTTGTAAAATGCCTCCAGTATTCACTTACAATCCAGTCTTTGATCCTTTCACTTCTATGTCTATATTGTGAAAGGTAGGAATCTAAATTCATTTGTTGATATGAATATTAATTTTGTTGAAGCGAAATTTGCTGGAAAAGCTGTTGTTTTTTCTTATGACTAGGCTTCACATTCTTGTCAAAAATCAAATGGCTAAAACTACAGGTTATAAGTCTTGCATCACCATCTGCTTACTTATAGCTTTACCATGGTATTGACTACTATAATTTTAAAGCAAGTTTAAAATTGAGGAGTATGAATCCTCCAATCTTGTTCTGCTCCTTTTAGATTGTTTTGGGCATTCTTTTCCTCTTATGTATGATTTTCTATTTGCACAGTGAAAAGTACTAGACTATTCACAAGCATGATTTTGAATCAGTAGATAGATTTGTATATTACATTTTCAATAATCTTGCTTTTGAATCCATAAACACATGATGGCTTTGCATTTTATTTATGTCTTTAAATTTTTTCCACGTTTTGTTGTTTTCAGTCATGTTTTTGTTGCTTTTTATAAAAATTTAATGATGTGCATATTTTTGTTGATGAAATTTATATTTAGACAATTTTACAAATATATGAAAATCATTCTGATTATTCTCTCCGACCATCTCTTAATCACCCCTTCCCACTCCATCTCCTCCCAACAAAACTCTCTTTCGTTTCATGTCTTCTTTTTATTTTTTTAATTTATGATCCACTGTATTTGAGCACTGCTGATTGTGTGATCATGGGTTTGGCACTATCACTTGAACATGGTGGGATCAGAGGTGGGTACACAGATAAAGACAGAAACTCTGGGAATTCATCAATTCCAGTAGTTCAGAGGTAAAGAGTATGTCCCATGAGCTACACCCTTACATGACAGATCATATTTTTATATCCCTTTTATCCCAAACTTAATTTTATTCTCAGTACTTTACTCTGGTATTTTATTTTTCTTGATGCTATTTTAGATGGAATGCATTATTAATATTTTCTTTGGTTTTTCATATAGACTTGGAAACATGGCAGGTTTAAAAGCATAAGGATTATAAATACGGATATTCTAAGCAAAGAATCTGATGATTTTGCTCATCAGCCTTAATAATCTTCTTGTGGAATCACAATTGGGTTTTATATGTGAGATCATATTGTTCACATTTAGAGACAGTTTCCTCTCTCATTCCTCCTCAACTATCTATCATTGGTTCTTTTTATCTAGATTATCTGGTTAGAATATTCTGTATACTTCTGAAGAGTAGTGGAAGAAGCATCCAGGCTTGTCTTAGTTTCAACCCAAAATGGAATATTCCACTTACTATTGAGTAGAGTCAGCTACTGGATTCTGTAAATTTCCTTCATTGTGTTGGACATTTGACTTTATTTCTGGTTTTCCAAGGATTCTGACTAGGAAAATGTATTTAATTTGTCCAGAGAGAATTAAAGTCAATTAAAATGATCATTCATTGTCCCTTTGATTATTCATATGATGTGACATACTTATTTCTTGATGTTGAATCTCCCTTGAATCTCTGGAGATGCTCCCTCCCCCTTTTTCCTGTCTAACCTGGTTTTCATGTCATCCTAACTTGATCTTTCCAACATTGTGCCTTGGCCTTGTTTATATCATGGGGAGCCCCCACCCATCTCTCTCTCTCTCTCTCTCTCTCTCTCTCTCTCTCTCTCTCTCTCTCTCTCTCTCTCTCTCTCATACACACACACACACACACACACACACACACACACACACACACACACACACATTGCCCTGCCTTTCTTAACAGAAATGCCAGGGTCTCATATGGCAGTGAGCCTGGGTCTGGTGAGTGGCATGGTGATTCTGGAACCCTTTGTACTGAAAGGAGGGTTGTGTGAAAGGTTTCATTGCTAGAACATGTCAGGAATAAAGGAACTCAAGACATGTAATACATTTTCACTTCATGTAGTAACTAAACATACATTGGCTCTTCTAAATTATTTCTATTGGCAGTCAAATTTACATTCTGCTGATATGGTAGAGTACATGAGATGACTCAAAGCCTCTAATTATCTGTGTATAAAAATACATCAATAATTATACATGGTTATTGATAGATAATTTCTCAACCTTACTAGTTTTTGTATAAAACTGCTAGTTGTCCGTTCTTCAGCTATTCTCTGCTCCTATCCATTCTGCAACACTATTGATGGAAAAATCTGACCATATTGTGATTGTACATTTATATTGCTAGATCTTAGTATATTATTTTATATGTATGGATGTCAACTGTAATAGGGCATAATTAGAACATGAAGAGAGTTTTTAGTTCTCTTAAGACCGATAACATTCTGGTATCCCTCACTGATCACATTAATCTAGTAACTGACCTGTCAGAGCTTAATGCTTGTGTTCATTTGCATTACTGTTTTTTGGTTTTTTTTTTTTTTTTTTTTTTTTTTTTTTGGTGTTTGCACCTCTTTATTTATTTATTTATTTATTTATTTTTATTATTTTATTTTATTTTATTTTACAATACAATTCAGTTCTACATATCAGCCACGGATTCCCTTGTTCTCCCCCTCCCTCCCCCCTCCTCTTCCCCACAGCCCACCCCCCATTCCCACCTCCTCCAGGGCAAAGCCTCCCCCAGGGACTGAGATCAACCTGGTAGACTCAGTCCAGGCAGGTCCAGTCCCCTCCTCCCAGGCTGAGCCAAGGGACCCTGTATAAGCCCCAGGTTTCAAACAGCAATGAGCACAGGACCAGGTCCCACTGCCTGGATGCCTCCCAAACAGATCAAGCCAATCAACTGTCTCACCCATTCAGAGGGCCTGATCCAGTTGGGGGTCCCTCAGTCACTGGTTCATAGTTCATGTGTTTCCATTCGTTTGGCTATTTGTCCCTGTGCTTTATCCAACCTTGGTCTCAACAATTCTTGCTCATATAAACCCTTCTCATTCTTGTTAATTGGACTCCCGGAGCTCCACCCGGGGCCTAGCCATGGATCTCTGCATCCAGTGCACTACTGTTTTAAAGTACTTTTTGGAAAAGAAATTCTGACACAAGCACATTCAAATCACATGTATAATTATTGTGAAGATCTATGGAAATATTATAATTCACAATCACAGCTTATAGTAGGATTGAAAAGTCAATTGGTAGGCTCTGAAAATTAAATACCAGATAGTGCATAATAGTGCTGTAACTTTTTTCACAGCTGCCTTTGATAGAATAAACAAAACCCATTTTATCTTGCTTTGTCACAATATCTCAACCAATGTGACTTTTTCTCATATCTATTCTAAGGGTGCAAAGCATAGGAAGCAAAAGAACTGGGATAATGTATGGATTTTCACTACTGTTTCACTACATATTAATATTATACATTATTAATTTGAATAATGTATTCATATAAAAATAGATCACTATATGAAATAGGAATTTTTAAAGATTATATAGGTAGGACACACTTATCAGGAATACACACCAAAAGTAAACCAGTGACGCAGGAGAGTAAGTGTAGTCATAGGAAAAAAGGAAACAATTCTCAACTGAAATAAATTTGAAAAGTTCTCCCAGTATGTGGATTAAAATGAAGTAGATATTGCCAGAATACTTAGAGATGTTTACAATAGAGGTATTTGAAAAAGAAATCCTTCTGAAATGATAAAACCATATGAAACTAAAAATGTAAAAGCTAAGGATGTCTCTGATTAAGAGGGAAGTGTGAGTGTGTGTGTGTGGACACAGAGGGAAGGGTACTAGCCTTGTTTTAAGCCAAGCCAAGTGGCAAGAAACCACAACCTCTTAAATATTGTAAATGGACTTAGTTGCCAAAATAGAGACCTGTTTGATTTTTCTCAAAATACTGATAGAAGAAAAAATAATGAACATATAATGCCAAGAAA